>NC_139634.1:33372591-33395091 GCF_964638095.1 Poromitra crassiceps | reverse complement strand
GTGCGCACTAACTTGTGCACGCCTGCACGGATGTTTGTTGCATGTGCGCTTCTACACTCTTAGAAAATAAGGTTCATTAGGGTTCTATATAAAACTTGAGGTTCTATATAATTTACCAAAGAACCCCTTGTCTAAAAATGTTCTATACAATTTCTGACAACAAAGAACCCTTCAAAAAACCCTTCTTCTTCTTAAGGTGTCGACTGATTGGTGGACCCCAAAGCGTTCTACATTTATACATTTCTGCTATATAGAACCCCAAAGGGTTCTATAATGTTTAAAAAGTGGTTCTATATAGAGCCACAAAATGGTTATATATAGAACCCCAAGGGTTCTTTCAAATGAACAATCTGAAGTTCCAAATACGTACCAAGCTATAGAACCCTTAAAGATTCCATATAGAACTCTTCTTATAAGAGTGTACAGTGTGTGTGTGTGTGTGTGTGTGTGTGTGTGTGTGTGTGTGTGTGTGTGTGCGTGCGTGCGTGCGTGCGTGCGTGCGTGCGTGCGTGCGTGCGTGCGTGCGTGTGTGCGTGTCCTCACTAGTGTTGAAACGCTGAGCTGAGATGGACAGATGAGGAGCCGCTGATGAAACAACAGGACAAAGAGGAGATGGGCTTCACCAACAAATCGACAAAATGCCACAGCCAGGCTGAATATATAGTGTGCACCTCTGGGTCAGGAGAGACACAGGAGAACAAATTAAACCTGACTGGCTTTTCTGTTTGCAGAAATGTGTCTGAGCAATCTAAGAGGCAAAATAGTTTCAGAACGTTGCCCACTGACTGCCCTCCTCTTCGCTTTTCTCTCTTCTGAGTTTTTATTTTAATCATGTCCTTGCCAGACCTTCAAGTTATCATCTCAAAGATGTTCATGTAAATGAATGTCTGTTAAGTCACTATCTATCTCAGACTGAGTTAACACAATGGTGATGGAGCCTATATATGCCCCTCGGATGGCCTTTGCATTTTTCACTATTGCAGCATTTGTGAACTGGGTGTGTCTGTGGTGACACCCCAGAGAGGGTGGGGGCGGAGCTAATGCAATAGACTCAATCTTCACGTTAGGAGGATCCAGAGAACTTGTGTGAAGTAGGATAACAAGCTACTTTTTTCCCACTCTGCTAGCATTACGGGTGGTTGCTATGGCCGAACAAACTGATTAACGACGTCATTATGTTGGGGGCGTCCCGGTGGCTCACTGGTGGAGCGCGTGTCATTGGGGGCGTGGTCCTTCTCGTGGCCGACCCGGGTTCGGGTCCGACCCATGGTCCTTTGCCGCATGTCGTCACCCTCTTTCCCCCCCCCCCTTCCTGTCTGTCTGTCAAAATAAAGGCAAAAATGCACAACGTCATTACAACGCTGTTTGGATTCCACCTGCTATTACCGCTCATCGCCATTATAGTTGTCGGCAAAGAGAACAAAATGGAAATCTTCGAGATGATCACTTTAACTTATACAGTCCCTATACTCACATCCATACTGTAGGCCTACTCACATTTGGATCGTTAATGGAAGAGAGGAGAAAAATACAGCTAATGTGGGTGTGACGAAAACTAGATAATAAATAAATAAATAAATAAATAAATAAATAAATAAAAGGAAGATACTGTGGCTGTACTGATGCTCCTCCAAACACACATCATCATGTTCTTATCATTATGAACATCTTCTTTTAAACTGTCTCTGTTGGGTAAAACAAAACAAAAACACATTTTCTAAAATGTGGGTAATGTCTGCCAAATATTAGTCATTATACAGAGTGGTTAGTGGTTACCCTGGAGAAGCAAAGCATAAAATAAAAATGCAATAGGTATCTCAGTCCCTGGAATGTGTCTAGACTGTTTCCATTTCAGAGCCATGTACTGTCAAGTGGAATGGTCGTTGAATACAACTTGTATTCTGGTCAAGTATAGAGGCCGACCTTGTCAATGGATCCACTCCTGCATGTGTCAATGTGTTTTGACTGCTCCCATTCCATTTTGTTGTTGTTTTAAGCACACATTCACATGAGTGTCAGTCCAGCAGCCTTACAGACAAAGGTCTGTTTTATTTGTTGTTGCTTTAAGCACACATTCACATGCGTGTTAGTCCAGCAGCCTTACAGACAAAGGTCTGTTTTATTTGTTGTTGTTTTAAGCACACATTCACATGAGTGTCAGTCCAGCAGCCTTACAGACAAAGGTCTGTTTTATTTGTTGTTGCTTTAAGCACACATTCACATGCGTGTTAGTCCAGCAGCCTTACAGACAAAGGTCTGTTTTATTTGTTGTTGTTTTAAGCACACATTCACATGTGTGTCAGTCCAGCAGCCTTACAGACAAAGGTCTGTTTTATTTGTTGTTGCTTTAAGCACACATTCACATGTGTGTCAGTCCAGCAGCCTTACAGACAAAGGTCTGTTTTATTTGTTGTTGTTTTAAGCACACATTCACATGTGTGTCAGTCCAGCAGCCTTACAGACAAAGGTCTGTTTTATTTGTTGTTGCTTTAAGCACACATTCACATGTGTGTCAGTCCAGCAGCCTTGCAGACAAAGGTCTGTTTGAAGGCCATGCTACCTGCACACATTCAGGACCTCCTACGCTCCTCCTGGGTCCAGGTGACTGAGGAGAGGAATATTCACGTTGATTTAAGAGGTAATGCATGGGTTCCCATGAGGTACAGCTCTAAAATGAGAGATCCAGCCAAGAGATGGCATTTTTCAACAATCATTTAACTTCACAATCTATACAACAGTCATCATGCACCCGTTACTCTGGCTCACAGTGATTATAACACCCTCTTCCACAGGTGTTGATCTGCACAGCTGTGTTGGAGAGAGCCATGGCGGTGACTTCACACATCCTCCACTGACACACTGTTCACCGGGGCTGCGTTCCAATACCCATACTTGTACTTCTTTCTTGTAGTATGTACTGCCGCTGCCCTCACATAGTATGGATTGTAGTGTGCAGCATGCATGCAAAATGCATACTATTGGGACACACTACATCTGTCGTCACGTGAGCTTCCTGAACTCCGACCTCTTGCTCACTTCCGCCGACGTCCACAGCGCCACATTTGAGTTTTTTTTATTTTTATTCAATAAACAAAGTCTGGCAGTAACAAACAGTACATTATACAAAAAATTCAGACTAAACATTTACAAAATTGGAACAGACAATCAAATAAACAAAATAAAATAAATAAAGCAAAAACATTAAGTCAGAGTTCTAAACAGGAATCAAGATATGCATGTTTTGGTACACACTCCATGCTTGTTTGGTTTTAACATATTTCAAGGCTTTCTTAAAGTTAATTATCTCATTCATGAACACGCAGCTCAGTCAGTGCGACGTAACTCCAGTAGGTGGCGGTAATGCACAAAAAGTTGTTTGCCAACCGCCATAAAACATTAGAAGAAGAAGAAGAAGATGTAACTTCCTGCTGCACAAAGGATTGTGGGGAAGATTGGCTGACAAAGCATGCATCGATGCATACTCCGAAATAGGAGCTGATGTAGTACAACATCCTGGTACTCTTGGCATACTGCATCTGACATACTATGTATTGGGACATACTAATTCTTTTTTTGCCTACTAAATAGTATGGAAGTATGGGTATTGGAACGGGGCCCTGGTAAGCTGCTAGTGTGCAGCCTAACTGCTTCCTGTCAGCGAGCGAATCAGCTGTCATGACATACTCTACTGACCAATGAGAGGATGAGGAAACCTGCCCCTCTCCCCCTCCTTCTATTGGCAGTCAACTGGCAGATGACCTTCCAATTCGCCCACTCCATCCGCCCACTACACCCAGTTTAGTGTTGGCATGCTTCTGGACAATCCAGTCTGAAGCAGTATCAGGCTAGTGCTGGCAACCATACACCATACAGCATGTCTGGCTGAGCAAAAAGGTCTGATAGAGGATCCACAGATATATTAACCTTTAATCTTGGAGGCCCAGAGCCTGGCTTGAAGGAAAAATCCACCCTGAAACACTTGAACAGTGTTGCAAGATAAATAGAAAGACACTCGGAGAGCGCAGACCTCCGCCATGGCCAGTTGCTTGTTTGTGAGTCAGATCCGGATCCACTCCAAAATGTAATGGCTTGGTCCCTGACCCATGACCCCTGACCCCTGACGCAACAGCCTTCCACAAAGTGTCATGCTGACTAAAGGTGCTCTTATACTCGAGCAAAGCTCCGTGGGGGTGGGGCCCCGCGAGTCTCCGTGCAGACCTCGCGCTGGGGCAGATGCCATTATACTCAGAAAGTGATCAGCATGTATTGTACAATGGTGAGAACAGCCCGTGAAAAGTCGCAATGAAACGCTATTATGTGCAGTACTGAGTGCGCTTTCACTCTCAAACGACCGCACATCAGCACATGAAGGAATCAAATCACCAAACTTGTTTTTACTGAAAGCCGTTTTACTTCTCAGCCCTGATAGCCTGCTCTGTGCTGCTTTTAATCTCTCTCAATAATGCTCTCAACACAACACATTTACTTGGTGAAATTACTAAAAACGAACAGTTGCAAATCAAAGTTTATAGCCTACCACATGGGTCAAGAAATGTGGCGAAAACACAGCTCAGTGTTCAGGGTTCAGTGGCTTGAAAGCGGACATGTTTGGAGAGAAGCCGTGCGTTAGAAAAAAAATCAGGCACAAGGCGAGCGCCAGACGGAGCTAGCGAATAACCACGCCCAACAAATTTACGTCATTTGACGCGCCCGGCCCTCGCTCCACCCCCGCGCCCTTCACGGCAGGGTGAGCATAATTCAGCCTTAACAAACAGACAGACACACACATTAACAAACGGCACAGAAAACATCACCTTGGCAAAAACACATTGGCAATGTTCCTTGCATTCTTGGATCCATGTTGTTGTTGTTGGGCTGTCTTATTGCGGATAACTAGTCAAATATAAACAATGCTATGTCATGTTGAGATATTTTTAGTGCAGCTATGATGAAGTTTAATAGGAGAAATTGGTTCACCTATACATCATCAGTGAATGTCAGGTTTTGGTGTGTCCCTGGGAATCAAAGACCATGAGGTTCTTTCTAGACTCACCATACATAATAATCATACAGGGAGAAATATATCATATATCAAAAATACGAATTTCTCCAATTTCTCTCCTGACAGGAGTCTCAATCGTCCATAATGCAACGCAGCCAAGGCATGTTTCTTTTTGAGTAAGAGCTGCAACTTTCACTTTTGTTCAGGTGGAAAATCTCTCTCTTCCTCTTATCACTATCACCATCAGTATCTCTACCTCCACACCTAAAATGGCTGAAAGTCCAGGCACATTCTCAGTGGTTGTCAAAAGGCATTGTAGGAAATGTAGGACATCACTAACAGGCAGGTTGAGTGAAAGTGGATTACAACACACATCACAAAAGAACTCAATGCAGCACACAGTATATTGACGAGGGGCAGAACAGCGTGACGTACTGTATGTGGCGGCACGCCCCCTTGTGTGAGCTCTGGTGATGGAGGGGCAGAACAGCGTGATGTATGTGGCGGCACGCCCCCTTGTGTGAGCTTTGGTGATGGCACTAAGCAAGAAGATAAGTAAGGGTTAATGCACGACGAGGTGTACATTAACCCTTTTTAAGGGACGACGCGAGAGGCGTGAACCTCCGCGAAGTCCCTTAAAAAGTGATAATGTACACCTCGAAGTGCATTAACCCGCTTATACCATGGTCACTTGCCAACAAAACAATAAGACCAGTCATTTATATTTCCATGTGTAATAAATAAAGCAATCTAAATGGCTAAATGTCTGTTATTCATACTGTAAATCAGTCTTCCACGAAATAAAATAGTCCCTCCCACCTCCACCACCCTCCGTTTTAAAGCCGACTCAAACGTTAACTTTATCACAGGAATGTTTAACGATGTTTTGCGTTCTACATTAAATTAAGACATTACCGTTTGGCCGCTTGCTTTATTTTGTATAATAGATACGTATTGGCCAAGTATATTAACATTTAAGAGCGAAGACTTTCAGGAAGTGACACAGAGCTCTCTCTCTCTCTCTCTCTCTCTCTCTCTGTCAAAGGCCCGGCTCGCGCCGGGCTCGCCCCCACTCGTGCACGAGCCGGGGGAAATCTCCTCTTTCTCGCCGAGAAGAGCCTGGTGACGCGAGGTTAGAAATCTCCGAAACAAAATTGTAAATAAGAGTTATTTTTGATAAACTGAGCACACGGGTGATTTAAATACTTACTTTGACCGACTTTTTTTCTCAACTTCCAAAATTGTCATATTACTTACCTACTTATTATAGTCTGGACAATCATTTAAAATGTTTAGTCTATAGCGAATATAACAGAAGGCAAATAGAGCTCTTGGCTCCAAAGTTACAGTAGTTTGGCTGTAACATATTGTTATTTCTTAATTTAATATGATAAACTTGTTCAATATGATAGAGATGAACATATGTCTCTTATTGTCACAAAACCTATTTTAATAAACTTGTTTACAAATATGGCTTCAGTTACTTTTGACTGTTCTAATTCTCTCATTTTTGTATGTCGCAAATGGCAAATGGCCTGCATTTATATAGCGCTTTCATCCAAAGCGCTTTAATACCCAATAACCTCGTTCTGATTCTGACATTAAAATATAAATGTTGATGCATTGCACGCACATCTTAACTTTTCTCACAAGCAGATTCAGGCTCAGATTTACCTTTCAAATGAAATGCCACGCTAGACGACACCAGTGAAAGCATTCAGAAAACTTTTTTTTCTAGTTCTACTGCCTGACTGTGCTTGTATTAATCCATCTGTGCCTCTCCTCTCCCCCCCTCCCCTGTCCCATCTGTCCATCCGCGCCTCTCTGTGTCTGGATCCTCTCCCCGTCTCCCCTGTCCCATCTGTCCATCCGTGCCTCTCTGTGTGTCTGGATCCTCCCCCCCCCCCCCTCCCCTGTCCCATCTGTCCATCCGCGCCTCTCTGTGTGTCTGGATCCCCCCCCCCCCCCCCCCTCCCCTGTCCTATCTGTCCATCCGCGCCTCTCTGTGTATCTGGATCCTTAAAAGCAGTGGGGAAAATACCTGTTTCCAATGAGGTTATGATTATCTTAAGAATGCAGGGAGCTAAACTGGCAAATACATTCTTAAGAAATGTACTAGGAACAGGATCAAGAGCGCATGTTGAGGAGCTGGTCTGAGATACAATTTTAGTGAGTAGACACACGTAACAGTATAGATCCCCGTTATGAGGTATGTTGATCAAAAGAACACCTAACGCTATATCGTTATGTAATGTGACTTGTGACATGATCACCACATTTCAATAAATATAACGTTTTTGCACATTTGAATGCTGCTGGTCATTTGTTTAATGCTGTATATATTGGACATTTAAAGCTGATACACAATTGTGTTGAGGTAATTCCGCAAAGCTCAGTTAAAAATATAACGTGTAACACTTGAAACAATCAAATGTAACTTTTTCACAGCAATACATACAGTCCAGCCCACCATGGTATGAGAAAGGAACCATTGTTTGAATTATATCGAAATATATTTGCATGGTGTAGCATGTAATGCAGTCTGTTAAGATACTGTAAACATGCTAGATACTCTGTGACACAGAAAGGCAGACGAGCTAGCAGCAGGGATCTTGTCACCCTGATTTCAGATAAACTTGTCTGTCTAGCCAGACAATATTACTGTACCATAATACCACAAGCTAAAGGCAGCATACACCAATGGAAGGATGGGTAGCATTAGCTAACGTCATCCAGGCTATACAGTAACGTTAGGCTATTATAAAGTTATGAAACGCTGATTCAGACGTTACAATAATATGACATAATATGAGCCAGTTAGCCTAGCTAGAGAAAGTGATTTCAGACCACCAGATATCACCATATTTCATTTCAATAAATATAAAGCATTCGTTGATTGAAGCAGACTGCTGATCGGTTGTTTCTCCGTCGTCATGTCCTCATGGTCCAATCTTCGGTTCGTAGTTCGTGTTCACTCGACATCAACAATCTTTATATCACATCTGATCATTTTATCCAACCTGCCTCTGACCAGACAACTAATGGATCGTTCTGCGCGATCATATTTGCGACATTCAGATACATGATAATATACAACAAGGCTATCTTTGTTGACAATGTTTATTGACAAAAGCATTAAAACAAGCAAATATAACAATATTCTCCGGTCACTGGCAGATACTAGCTACAACTTGTTCAAAGCAAATCTCTCATGTCAGCATTTGGCTTGTGTGTTATTGCAATTTCCTATGTTGAAACAACTGATCAGCAGTAACATGTAGTTTAGCGTTAATCTCAGGAGAACAGAATATTATAGCTTTGATCTTCACAAATCATGATCCTCTGTTGTGTGTCCCATCGGTACTGGACGGCGGCTACCCCTGGAAGAAACGAATTAGACACTGTTAATCACTGTATAACGTTAACGTTTGCTTACCCAACACTACGTGCGATTGGTAAATACTGTAAATGCAGAGGTGGATAAAGTATCCAGAGGAGTTTAACCCCCTTGTTCCCCCTCATTGATTGATAGTTGATCTAACGTTAGCTAGATATATAACGCTATAGCTGGTAGATCATATGAGTATGCTTTGAGTCTGCCTCATCTCAAAGAGGTAACCTAGGTAAACAGAACTGCGTTTGTTTTCTGTCTACGTCCGAATCTGTGCAGCATGCAATACTGTTTAACGTTGTATAACGTTAGTCTAACCTTAGTCCTCCTGTAATGACAAATGGACATGTTAATGTCATGCTATGCAATTAGCGTTGTGTTAGAAAATAAGATTACCTCGATTTTGTGGAAGATAGGAAGATGCAAGCGGCAGGCTGGTGACGCCGCGCGAGGTCTGGAGGAAATAATACTGTTTTTCTTCGGGCTACTGTGAGAGCAATGGAGCAAGGCTAGCAATAGCAACATTTGTTAGCCAAGCTAACGACTAGCGGGGAAAACAACTTGAACAAGATGGATGCCGTGGCTAGGAGGAAACCCTCCCCCGAGTCCCGTCCACGCTCACGCCCCTTCCTGTTTTCCCGCTCCAGGCTTGAACAGATTTCCCACAATGCAACAGGAAAATCCATTCATCCAATCAAACGAAATCAAACAATATCGGGAAGTGAGCTTCATTTTGCCGTGTCAAAAACATAGCTAAGGTGGTCCATTATATTTACTGTCAATGGTCTGGATCCTCTTCCCCCCTCCCCTGTCCTATCTGTCCATCGAATCCTTCTGTGTGTCTGGATCCTCTCCCCATCTCCCCTGTCCTATCTGTCCATCCGTGCCTCTCTGTGTGTCTGGATCCTCCCCCCCCTCCCCTGTCCCATCTGTCTATCCGCGCCTCTCTGTGTGTCTGGATCCTCCCCCCCCCCTCCCCTGTCCCATCTGTCCATCCGCGCCTCTCTGTGTCTGGATCCTCTCCCCCCACTCCCCTGTCCCATCTGTCCATCCGTGCCTCTCTGTGTGTCTGGATCCTCTCCCCATCTCCCCTGTCCCATCTGTCCATCCATGCCTCTCTGTGTGTCTGGATTCCCCCCCCCCCTCCCCTGTCCTATCTGTCCATCCGATCCTTCTGTGTGTCTGGATCCTCTCCCCATCTCCCCTGTCCTATCTGTCCATCCGCGCCTCTCTGTGTGTCTGGATCCCCCCCTCCCCTGTCCCATCTGTCCATCCACGCCTCTCAGTGTCTGGATCCTCTCCCCCCACTCCCCTGTCCCATCTGTCCATCCGTGCCTCTCTGTGTGTCTGGATCCTCTCCCCATCTCCCCTGTCCCATCTGTCCATCCGTGCCTCTCTGTGTGTCTGGATCCCCCCCCCCCCTCCCCTGTCCTATCTGTCCACCCGTGCCTCTCTGTGTGTCTGGATCCTCCCCCCCCCCCCCTCCCCTGTCCTATCTGTCCATCCGTGCCTCTCTGTGTATCTGGATCCTCTCCCCCCCTCCCCTGTCCTATCTGTCCATCCATGCCTCTCTGTGTGTCTGGATCCTCTCCCCCCCTCCCCTGTCCACATCTCACATTCATTACCGCACGGCCTTGGCTCAGCCTGCTCTCTTCCCTTCTGTGGTGCTCAATTACTCTGTCTTCCTGGGGCAAAGCACTGGTGTCAAGCTACTGTAATGACTTTCTGATTATCTGTCTTTATGTGATGAATGAGATGGAAATGTACCGCCATGGCCAAACAGGGGGCTGGCGCCGTGCCAAGCTGCCACGCCATAGTCAGGGGTGCATGGCAGCAGGGAGGGGGAAGCGACAATACAACCAATATTGGATTGTAGTACAGATGCAATTGTTATCTGTGTCATTGCGCCTAACGCAGTCATTTATCTCATATCTTGTTTTCAGCCCAGGCGGTCGCCAAATTAAAATGGCGCCATTGCACGTTTCTAGAATCCACAGAAATGTAATATGAACATTTCTGAACAATAATACATAGCATTTCACCGTTCTAGATATGTGAGTCATTAACGTCTTGAGCGGTATTGAACGTAGTGACAGTCTGAGGTAGCTACTGTAGGTCAAAGTCGCACTGGGAGGAGGTGGGATGGGTGGACCTGTCGCTTCCCTGACTTGTAACTTTCTTGACTAACTAAAAGTTGCTTTTGTTGCCTAAATCCTGGCTTACTTGCCTAAACTTAACCAAGTTGTTTTACTTGCCTAAACTTAACCAAGTTGTTTTACTTGCCTAAACTTAGCAGTGATTTGAGCCGAGGCTCCTGCAAGTCGCTACCGGGCCGAGTACCGGGCCCCAGCCCGGGTCGGTAAGCAGGAAGTAGCAGTGGGTCCTCCAGGCGGGGGCAAGGGAGGCGGCTACTTGGCCCGAGCAGGGCCAAGGAAGAGCCAGTGTCTGCACTGGAGGACCCTCGGCGGATTGTGGACGTGATATGTTACGTATTTTCTTTCCGAAATGTTCATATTTTTATAATTTCCGTGGATTCTAGAAACGCAAAATGCCCACATTCTACTCTGGCGAGTAGAATGGCAGAGATGAAAAACAGGCTGTGATTGGCTCAGAAGGACTAGTCATGACTGAAATAAAGTGCGTGTCGCAGCTCAGTGCGACATGTGCTTAAAGGAACACTCTTCCCATTTTCAACCAGCTTTGTATCATTAGAACATCAGTAGTATATCAGAAAACTGTAAACTGTTTTGAAGTCTGTCATTTAATTTGACAGTTATTGAGTGTTAGAACACGGCTCTCTCGAATACTCGATTCTGATTGGTCAATCAACAATATTCACCGGTCATTATTTCTCGACAACCGACCGCTGCTCTGCCACACCTGGATTAATCAGTTGATAAGAGCTTTTTGTCAGCAAACACTACTAATTAGGCCAACCAGTTGCAGCTGTGGTGTCTTGTGTGCCAATTACGAATGAAACCGTTTTGCCGTTGAAAACGCTATTAACACATTCACTGCCAGACGTTTTTTTTTTACTGTAGTTAGCTTCTGCCAGAGGGTTTTTTTGAGGATTCTGGCTCATCTTTCAAGACCCGAGGATTCTTTTCTGCTAAGATTTTGTGAACACACAATATCTCAAAAGAACTAATAGAATGTGTGCTTTCTCTGTCTAAAAGAGTTAGTTTGTAGAGTTAGTAGTTATGTAAGCATTAGCAGTTGAATACAGCATGGTTTCAGCGTCAGAAAAATTATTCAGAGATAAACGGCTTTTTGTGAAATTCGATAGAACAGTCACTTTAACCATTCATTTTTGGCATCAGTAAGAGTCAGACATCTAAACAATAGTTTTGAACAGTAATTTCCTCCATAACAGCAGGAAACCCCCCTCTGCTTCCAACTCCTCCCTCCGTGTGTGTTCTCCTCCTGCCTCCCTGGCTCTCCAGCGGGCGTGTCACAACGAAGTTGCTGCTGCCTGGCTGCTGCCTGTTTGCGCGGCCGCTGTTTGAGGAAGTCTGGGTGGACTCGCTCGTTTCGTGGAGTTTTGGTTGAGAGCTTTGATGCGATTCTGGTCATATTTATGCTGCATGTTTCAAAGTGTGCATCCAATCTATTCTTGGAACCCCCCACCGTTGCCACCGCTGTGCATCAGCGCGAAAGTGAAAGCGTTTTCGCCATCAATTTTACAGTATGAGAACGGCTTCCTCGCGCTTTTCCCTCCAGTTTTGGGTCGCCTCTTTCTACTGTGGAGAGACATGTCGACACTCAGTGGGTCGGTAAAATAGATTATACACATTCAATACCTCCAATTCTGGTGTAGGAGACGTAAAAGGGTTAGATCAACGTCCCACCGTCAAAAAAAAAAATCGATTCTGAAAACGTGTTAACACGTCGTTGGCAGTCAACAGCTGGATTCTGAAAACGTGTTAACACGTCCTTGGCAGTGAACGTGTTAAAAAATCTATTTGAATAATTATTTTTGTCAGATTATTGAATGATTTAGTTGTAGGCCGTGTTCTAAGCGGGATAATGTATATTGAGGCGGTGATTACTGGGAAATAATGACCTTCAGGTGAATCATTAAGCCCTCCGCTGCGCGTCGGGCTCAATCATCACCTGTCGGTCATTATTTCCCCCGTAATCACCGCCTCAATATACATTATCCCTTACTTAAAGTAACTCAAATTAATAACTCATTAACTCAAATCAACTCTCAATAACTGTCAAACTAGATGAATGATGCATAGTTTGACAGTTATTGAGAGTTGATTTGAGTTAATGAGTTATTCATTTGAGTTAGTGTGGACCAGTGATGTCACTTGTCCACACTTTAACACTCAATAACTGTCAAATTAAATGACAGACTTCAAAACCGTTTACAGTTTTCTGATATACTACTGATGTTCTAATGATACAAAGCAGGTTGAAAATGGGCGGAGTGTTCCTTTAACCTCTGCTTGGGTGGACGTGCTCTGAGTGGTGATAGAACTTCGAGGACTCGCCCCCTGGTCATAAAAACAAGTCCATCAAGGACAAAATGATCCTCCGTTTTAGCATTGATTTTTCTCCCCTTTTCTTCCAGATGAGTGTGGACGCCCGTCCGGACACTAATGCGCCACGCGCTGAAAAACGAGGTTGACGGAGACACGGTGAACCGTAAAGCCTGGATTATGCTTGACGCTTTGGCCGGCCGCACGGAAATGAGAGACACGGAATCCGACGAGGAAACGTGTGGAGCTTGTATACTCTGTGTGGGTTTCTGCAGGCGGAATTGAGCGCGAGTCTTGAAAACTCCACTTTGTCCGCCCGTCCGCGTCCGCGTAGTTACAAAATTCCGCGTGCGGACGGCCGGTCGAAAACCGTCCGCACGGAGCCTTGCGGAGGGGCGTGTCTGCTGATTTGACGTCACTTTTCCGCGCGGACACTCGCGTTCCTCGCTGATGCGGAAAGCATAATGAGACCTTAACGCCAAGGCAGGCGGATGCCACCCGATAGCAGCCAGACACCTGAGAGAGCCGGGCCTGGGTCCAGCTCGCCACTCACTCACCCCCCCCCCCCCCCCCCCCCCCCGCCCTCCACTTCTATTATTCATCCTGCTTTCAAATGCCTTTTATGCTGCTCAATTAGACCTCCAGCGGCCCGGTGTGGACACCGTAATGACATTCTGATTATCAGTCTGTAAAAGGAGGAATGAAATGAGTGTGTGGTGCCGTGCCAGGGGAAGAATGGAGCAGCTAGCGTTAAAAAAAAAGACGGAGGCGGGTAGGAGGGAGAGGAAGAGGGAGGGATGAGTGTGCACTGTGCAGAACTCTGGTGAGCGTCGGGTCGACAAGACGTCGCAAAGAGGAGACATTCGGTGACACAATGCAAATGTATGAAATTACACTTCAGGAATTAATTGCCCCCTATTCAAGTCGTCAATGTGAGCTTTTACAATACGGGGAGATCCTTTATGTTTTCAAACAATTACAGTCGCGTCGAAACCCTGTGTCGCAATTGAAAATATGTCCAATGTTCTCAAAGAGAGCTTGAATCGCAGATCCTCTTTATATGTTGAGTGTATGGGGGGAAAAATTTGAAATTCCAGTTTAAATCCATTATTTTTTTGGCAGGCAGCGCTTGAAAACTTCACAGTCCGACTTTACTGGCAGAGCCCTTCAGATATTATACAGAAAAAAGAGGAATCCCTGAAAAAGAAACGAGCATCACCTCGAGATAAGACATTGTTGAAACAAATGTACCACTCCAAAAAAGAAAGGTTTACTCAGCCAATCTGTAAATGAGAATCAGCACCACCATACTGTACCTCAACTATATGACAGCCGGTGAGTTTAATGAAAAATAAATGTTGATTCAAGTCACTCACGGTTAAGGATCCTTTGACAAACACTGCACATAATGTTTCAAGTGTCATTTGCAAGTTCCTACCCCTGTTCTTTATCAAAATTACATTGATACCTGTCGGTTTGTGACTCAACCATCTATACAGTTGTCAGTCATTTTTTCGCTTTTTCTTTATAGCCCCTTATAGCCTTTCATTAGCAATTAGCCGAAGTTGTTCTCGTGCAGGTTCATCCAGCTCTGGGCTCTAGGTTCACTACATCTGCAGTGTAAGTGGCCTAACTCTACAGTATCTGATCACCAGCTCTCATTCCAGAACCAATCAACATGAGATGCTCTGCAGCCCCAGACTCCTCTTTTAATAGCATCTTAACATCCTGATCAATCACCTTAATTGATATTTTTTAGGCATTAACGCTCTCAAACTCTAACAGATGTAATTGTCAGATAGGGAGTGGGGATCCCCATTGGCAGTAATTGGGCCATTATGGATGCGGGCATGACTGAGAGCTTTAGAATGCCAATGACACGGGAGATAGATGGAGCCAGGGCCTCGGTGGGTGGAGCTGTAGATCGCTCATGCTTGGGCACCACCAGAGGAAACCTCTGCTAAAAGGGCTGGGCTAAATTAGCCGGGGATGCACTCAGATGGGATTTTAACAATCTGCGTGCGTGTGTGTGTCTGTGTGTGGGTGTGTGTGTGTGTGTGTGTGTCTGCGCGTGCATGCACGTGTGTGTGTGCGTGCATGCACGTGTGTGTGTCTGCGCGTGCATGCACATGTGTGTGTGTGTGTGTGTGTGTGTGTGTGTGTGCGTACATGCACGTGTGTGTGTGTGCGTGCACGTGTGTGTGTGTGCTTGTGTGCATGTATCCGTGAGCAAATGTGTAAATGCATGCATGTATTTCCTCCCCTCTGTGCCAAAGTGTCAGCCCCCGATAGTTCCCGGCGTGTCTGTGGCGATGATGCCATATGGCATCGTGTGTTGACTGCACTTTGCGTTGTGTGTTGTGCCATTAGCGGTCGGGAGCCAGGAGTGACTTTGGCATCTTCATTAATCCTGGCTAACTCCTGTGTGCCAGCGAGCCCACAGCTCCAACCACCACCACCACCACCACCACCACAGCCTGCCGATGCAAGCACAATGTCACACGCGGCTCACTCAGTCACCCGCTCCTTCCCCCGGCCGCGCACAACGGGGTGGAGGGGACCAATTGTTTGCAAAATACCTTTCATTCTTCCATTGGCAGGGAGCGTTTGAAGTGCATTTGTGTGAATTACCGCCATCGCTCAGTTTATGATGAGGAATTTCCGCAAGTGCGCTTTGAAGATGCCTCTTATTCAAGCTGGGTGGAAGGGACGCAGGGGAGGGGATTGCAGAGAATACCGGTTAATAGGAAATATAGCGCTACGCCGCGAGCAATTTTATTCTCGTTAAATACTTTCTGCTTTCCTCCATGAGGTATTCTGGAGACTTTCAACCTGGGCTATATTTTGCCATCTGTGATTTGATTGTGTTCAAAATGTCATCGCTTACAATACTTCCTTGGAAAGATTGACATAACTTCAGTTTGGTGTGAGGCCCTCCATTAGTTGAACAAACAAAAAGCTGTTAAAACATAAAAAATAATAATAATAATGCCCACTACTCACTGATATACGTACACATCTTTGACTGAACAATCACAACATTTCAGGTATCATTTTGTTTAGGTCGTTCATGCACTACTCTGTTCTGGCAGTTTTCTGCTGCATTCAGCTCATATTTAAGAGATACAAATGAGAGCTATGTAATCATATTCAAATGGAAAATCACTTTTTATGCCTTTTTAGTGCATTTTAATGATCATACCATACTCCTATTGGCTATTGAACAATGTATGACAAATAAATTACAGATTTAATTTTATATTCTTTATATCAAAACCTCATAATTTCACTTTTCTTCGTCATGTATACAGGAGTACCAGAACCGTGTATATACTGTAGAAGAGCCACGACATCTCCATTCACTCCAATGGACCATTATTTTACTCTCAAGAGTTCCAGGAAGTAAGGTCCTGGATTAAGCAGCACTGTCGAGTTGCAGCAAAATGGACAGTTTGTGTTGTACTTTGAAAGGTTTTGTTTTCTTTAGAATCAAATTGTACATTATCAGCTTTATTTTAGCATTCAAAAGTAGCGCGATACCCCTTCCTAGCTGTTCATTGGCTAATGAGTCACGCATTTTGGTCCTCCACTGACGCCACTCTCTCTCTAGAGGACACTAAAGCCCAATTTATACTTTGTCTGCCGACACTTTTGAAACGGTCGCCGACAGTAATGAGGACTTGAGTCGACACTTTCAAGTGTCGGCGAGCAGCGTCTGCTACCTGGTGAAATGTCTAGTGTTGCTGACTACGTCATAGTATCGCGCAAGTCTTGGCTATAAAGACGGCACGCGCTTGACTTCCTTGTTTTGGTTTTCGATCGATTGAAATGAATGAACGTGTCCCTGCTATTTTTATCAGCCTGTCCTTGATGTAGGCTATGCCTTCGTGAAAATCACAAAGAACATCATGACCAATTTCCCAGAGAGAGAGGAGGTGAGTTGTGTGGTTGTGTGTCGTTTATATGCGGCTGCAGCCAAGTATGTTACATCTTGCCTCCGAGGTGGTTTCACTGTGCATTCCATTCGCTCTCTTGCCTTGGCTGTCTGCACTGATAGCGTTCGAGTGTCACGTGACCGTTGAACCGAGGCGAACGTTCACTGAAGTATAAATGCAACACCATGAGCGACACTTCCTTTTTCGTCTGCGACCATGTGCTGAGCGGCACTTTCTAATAAGTATAAATTAAGCTTAAGGAATACATAAAAAGTCCCATCCAATCTGGTCCCTGAAAAGTTCCCATCAAATAAAACGATTTCTCTCTGATCTCCCATTGGACATCCCACCTTTGAATGATTCTTCCCTGCACTATGTCCCGCCCCAACATCCTGTTTCATCGGGAAATACAAGACACTCTAAAAATGCCGTCTCAATGTGACTTTAAATGTAACATAGGTGCTTATAATGTGTGTTTTCCAGGTGAGGATCAGCCTTGAGAAGAGAATGAAGCAGTTGAAGGCTCCCATCACTCTGCATGGAGGTCCCAGTTTGAAACAGCACTGTCACAGGTAAGAGTGTTTGCTCAGGACAAAATGGTGAACTCTTTTTAAATGCTTTACATATAAGATTGTTCAATTCCGTTTATTGATAGTGCTTAGCTAGACGCATCCTCTGCAAATCCCTCTGAGACATGCTTGTGAACTAGGGCTATACAAATAAACTTGACTTGACGAGATCAACATGAGCGATGACGTGGAGAAGCGCACAGATGTCTGCACATTTTGTTTCCTCTCTGATGTGCCAATGTTGACAGAGGGGGGGCGCCAATCAGTGTGAGACGCTCTAACAGTAATAATACAACTGCTCATCACATTCTCTCATTGTCTTTCGTTTGCTTTTTGTCTTTTACGCAACTAACAAATGAGCAGAAAAGAAAGAAGACAGGGCTGTCAGTTTCCTTGTCGCAGTATTCAGGGCACAGTGTCTGCTGGGAGGCAGGTTACACTCCCTCTGTCTGGAACATCATTTTTTTAGCATGAGTGATCAGTTTATGCCAGACTATAGTCAAACTAGTCTGTGTATAATAATAATACTAATAATAATTCTAAGCATTGGATCTGTTTTAGCTCTCATGTCTACTGTACCCACCACTGAACAGTTTGATTGCACCAAATCAATGCCGAGAGAGAGAGAGAGAGAGAGAGAGAGAGAGAGAGAGAGAGAGAGAGAGAGAGACAGAAGAGTGCTGCTATTTTTGGTGGGGTATATTTTCCTGGAGTGCTTTCACAAAATTGCTTTGAGCATATGATACGTTTATGCATTTCCCTTTGACGTTTCCTTTAGATGTTCTGTGACTGTGACTGTCAATTAGCTACATGTATTGTCGTGAATAGAATGTCACAGTTAAAGGGGAGGGCGAAAGCGAACGCTTGCTTTGTTCTTATTTTAGCAAATCGTTCCCGTGAAAAGTTTCCGCTTGCCATGTCCTTGACGACAACGTCGCCACACAAAATGGCAGGTTTTCGATATGTAAAAGTGTGCATGAAATCAAAGGCGCATCTGTCTGCACGTGTGCATGCGTGTTGGTATTTGTGGAGCTCCCGTGCCGTCGTCGCTGATGTCGAGTTGGAGCTGTGTTCTCTCTAATCATTGTCTCAGAAACCCCATAGCGGGCTATGACTCATGTCGGCCCCTTCCGACATCATTGATTTTGGTGTTAAATAGCTTATTCAAGCATTCTCCAGACACACAGGCCCTGGATCGCTCTGGCCTCCCCACAGTGCTCTGTGCATGGAGAAGCAGCTGGGGATCTCAGCCTAATGCCTGTTTACACCTCTGCCGGACAGAGTTTCACAGTGCAGTTCTATTGGTAATTGGTCAGGTTTTAACCTGATTGATCTACAGACAAACGCGTCTTCCCTCCGTTTTAGGCCAGCCTACACAGCTAATGATGGCGTGGGGCTTTTTGAAAGGCGAACTACCCCCCTGAATGGCGGAAGCATAGATCTTTCGTTACTATCAAGATGATTCACCTCAGGCGCGAACAATTCTAACAAATGGTCGCAGCAACTCTCCCAAATGGTCACGTGGTCACCTCTCCCCTGAAGTGTTGTAGAGAGGACTGTGCCTGGTGAAGCGGGGTTAGTGCTGACCTAGCAAGCTAACTTGAAATAGAGATCGTGATAGTTCCCAAACTCCACACAAACCACACATAGAAACACAAAGCTGCCCGTTGTTAGCTCAATACAGTTAGGGATATTCCATTTAAAACATATTTTTTCTAGCCACAGATGTAGCTACTACATCAACGAACTTCAGCTTTAGCTTTAGCTAATCGCCCCTGCTAACATGAGTTCCTGTTGCCAAATCTCACGAGAGTGTGTTGCTGAGATAGAGACAGGTCTTGAAGAAGTTAAATTTTCTCCTGATCTGTCTGTCTGAAAAATGCCATTTTAGTTATAGATATAGATATAGATTTAGATATGTGGCTTCGGAGAATGGGCCGAATATTTACTTTAATGAATATGCGGGCAAAAGAATCTGTCATAATCTGAGATCATGTTGACTTTTCCCATTGACTTCAATAGACTCAGACCCGGCCGAAAACCTCCTAAGTGGGCGTGTCCATGGAAAGCCATGGGCAAAACGCACGTGCCAAAATGACAGGAAGTGAGTTGAAGTTGAACCTTCTTGCTTGAAATCCCATCGTCTTTGGCGGAAGGGTGTCAGGCTTGATTGAAGTGCAAGGTCCCCTCCTTTCGTCTGTGTGGACGCTATGGAATTTAAGGATAGTTTATTGTAGATTGACTTTGTAGATGCAATACCGCTATCTGCCCTGCCCAACCACACACACACACACATGCACGCACGCGCACACACACACACACACACACACACACACACACACACACACACACACACGGGTATATGGGAACTCCTGTCAGTGTATCGTGACAGGATGGACTCTGTGGTAGAGGTGATGGAGAGATGGAACGGACATGGTTACAAAGATGTGGCATGACAAAGAAGATGCCAACAGAAAGTTAATGGATACAGACACCAAAATAAATGAGAGTGACTGATTTGATCAGATCAGATTGCCGAGTATACTTTCCAAATCCAGGAAGTGTCTAGTGTTAGAAGTGTGTGTCTAGACACCATAGAGGAAGCAGCCGAGGAGGAGGAGGAGGAGGAGGAGGAGGAGGAGGGTGTCGGCAAAGAGAGATGATGATGAGAGGGGGCAGCCTATCAGAAGAGAGGTGACTCACTAATAATCAATGAATCATCCGCATTGTAGTTAATTTGGGCAGGCTGTGTGTGTGTGTGTGTGTGTGTGTGTGTGTGTGTGTGTGTGTGTGTGTGTGTGTGTGTGTGTGTGTGTGTGTGTGTGTGTGTGTGTGTGTGGGCGTGCGTGCGTGTGTGTCTATAGGTATTTACGTCATCGGGCATATTATAAGACAGAGTGCAGGGACACACGACAGCTGCTATCTAATTACATAGAGGAGGTTGGAGATAATTACCTTGAAGGGCAAGAGGAAATAAATAAATAAAAAGATTCAAAGGGAGAAGTACAAGTAAATATAAAAAAAAATGACTCTGATTTCCGTCATCATAGGGTCATGTCTCTAAAATAACAGAAACAACTGTATTGACAATGTTTGTAGTGTATCTCCATGGGTTTTTTTTTTGGGACATGACTGTGTCAGGCCAAACTCCAGTGTGAAGTTGCACTTTGTTGTCAGCACAGCACTCATTGAGAATTCATCAGAGATAAGCCCATCCGTCTGACTGAGGGCATTATTTGGGAGACAGGCAGAGTGCTGGCTGACGTTGCAC
This sequence comes from Poromitra crassiceps, assembly GCF_964638095.1. NCBI lineage: Eukaryota > Metazoa > Chordata > Actinopteri > Beryciformes > Melamphaidae > Poromitra > Poromitra crassiceps. The sequence continues at coordinate 33,374,436 of NC_139634.1, read as the reverse complement.
ATTTGTGTTTTGCACGGCGGCACATCAGCAGTTCATCTTGATAAGAGAAAGGGCTATGTGAGCGGATCTGCCCAGATAACCTTTCGTCAAGCAACTTTGAAAAGCCATGTGTGTGTGTGTGTGTGTGTGTGTGTGTGTGTGTGTGTGTGTGTGTGTGTGTGTGTGTGTGTGTGGGGAAGAGATGGTGCAAATGAAAAAAGAAACAAAAAAGAACTGATCATATCATAAAACTTTATCTCGTCTTGACTGACTTCCATTATGTGCTGTATCAAAGGAAGTTCTTTTTCCCGGTTTTTCTCCCATTTCCTCCTCAGTCGTACTCGGGCCTGTTCCCCCTGCGGTACCCGGTCGTCGCTCCGCCCCCTCTGCCGGTCTGGGGAGAGTTGCAGACTAGCACATGCCTCCTCTGATACATGTGCAGTCGCCAGCCACTTCTTTTCACCTGACAGCTTGATTGTATCATTTGAAGGGTATAGTTCTGTTCTGTATTGTATACTTTGTATGTATTATGTCTTGTCCTTTTTGTGACCCCCCCCCCCCCCCCCCCCCCCCCCGGGAAGATTAGCTGTCGCCATGGCATCAGCTAATGGGGATCCAATCAATAAACAATAAACAGCGAGGAGCTTTACCGGCGGGACTAGCACGTGGGAGGATCACGCTATTCCCCCCTAGTTCCCCTCCCTACCCAAACAGGCACCCCAACTGACTAGAGGAAGGCACTCTAGTGCAGCAACCAGGACACATACGCCGCCGGCTTCCCACCCGCAGACACGGCCAATTGTGTCTGACGAAGGCGGAAGTAGCGCTGCCCTGAATTGAACCCGCGGTGGAGTGCTTTTACCTCTACACTAGACTACTATCAAAGAAATGTCTAAAAAGTTTGGTGCAACTAATCCCATTTTCTGTATGGACAGTGAAGTGCTCTCAAGGACTTGGCCAGGGATACAGTGCAGTGCACCCGTGAACAAGACCAACAGGAAATGTGTCTCATCAATGCATCTAAGATTGCTATTTTTCATGTTAATGGAACATACTTCAGACAGAACCTGTGAGTGGATCTCTTAGGCCAAATGGACCCCCGCTCTGCAGCCAATTAGGAGCTTGCGTACGGTCGATCCCCATGGTAACAAGGAGGAAGCGGGCACAGCACTCTGTACCTCTCCCACTTCTTCTCCGTCCCCATCTTTTCATGTGGAAATATGAGCCATTACCGCCGTGTCGCACCTGGAGGCCATGGAGAGGCCAACATCTCCGTCCTGCATGGGGGAAATGGTGCCCTCATTGTGGGATGGAGATGTGTGTGTTCTATGAGAGGGCGGAGAAGAAGAGGAGAGTGGAAAAGATACTTTGAGGAGCACCACAAATAAAATAATCAATGAAAGGATGACAAGGGTGGCTGCAGACAAGGACTTTGTTTACCTGTTTGCTAATTCACCAACGCTTTCAAGAGGGCTGTAAAATGTATTTTGTCTCTATAGTAGAGGGGAAGTAATGTTGCATAGATGCATTAGCACACACATGAAAAAGACTCGGCTCCATTAGCACGATTGGTTCAACATCCTGCCGTACTGTACAGGGAGATTTTGGAAAAACAAGGTTGGTTGCAGTAACCTGAGGCTGCCAGATGGTTTGTTGTCACATAACCATCTGGGAACGAGTCGTCGGGAAAGCGTTTCTAAGGGCGGGCACTTTCAAAAAAAGACCTGGCAGCTGATTGGATGAAGCATCTGTCTATCACGTCTATCACAGGCTCGCTCTCGCTGGCATCACACCAAAAAGCCCGTCTGCAGCTGCCTCATAGGACGCGGGGGGTGCAGTTGTTTATACCAAACCAAAGATCTAGAC
>NC_139634.1:33362591-33367591 GCF_964638095.1 Poromitra crassiceps | reverse complement strand
CTCTTGAGCTACTTCTGCTCTCACTCCGAATGTCAAAATATAAGCGATGTGATTTATCGTTTTTGAGATATTAGTTTGTTTGGCACAACTCATACTAGTTAGCTGCTGCGGGCTTCCATATTTCTGGGGGATTGTGATGTCACCCTGATTCGTCCTATAAATTGCAATGGAATATAGTCAATCTTTTCAAGTAAAATGACAAGTACGGAAAGTCTCAAAGTTTTGTTTCGTTTTCCTCATGAAACAAGTCCTTTGTACTGCCAAACAGTTTGCTTCGCAATATTGTTCGTTTTGTTACTCATGTATAGGGCTATATTTGAAGTTTTGTTTTGTCAGAGGTTCAGATTGTCTTTCCAAGTCTATATCATTACACTTTGAAGAGTACATTCAATGTTATTCAGACGCCCCTGCCTGGGCGGCTGTGTTTGAGATTCTGGCTGTGCTGCGTCCTGCAGTGTCCAGTCCAGTCAGTGCTCAGGCTCAGCGGTGTGTCAGTGGCTCCGACGCGGCTTGTCAGGCATGCCCCAGCTTCCGGCCAGGCTGGTTCAGCCAGCCCCAACCCTCCCCGCACTCCTGGGACCAACCACAGACAGCCATCACAACCCCCGGTCTCTCTCTGTCTCTCATCCCCCCCATCACCCTCTCTGGCTCCTTGTCCCTCAAGCCTCGCCATTGGAGTGTGAACATCAGGATTAGGTCAATGACAAGAGGAATATAGGCAGATGTCCTTTGGGTCTGTCTTTTAGCATGACATGTGGACTTCGGAAAAAAATAAAAAATAAATAAAAAACGTATTTCGTTCCCGGGTGCAAAGTTGAACACAGGGTCGTTTTCTTAATTTCCGGCCTTTCGATTAATTCCATCAATTTCAAAATAGCAGAAGAACAAACCACAATGGTCTTTGCTACAGCATGCGGGCAATCAGGAAGCTTCTTCCTGTAGAGACCAGGAAATAGCAACACGCTAGATTGGCTCACATCACTTAATGTCATTACCACTGGGGGGGAAGCTGTCAAAATGGAGATGAGCTTCGCCACATTTCGCCATCATAGCTCAGGGTGCTCCCACGGGTGTGCCGTATATGCACTCCAAAACAAAGCAGCCTCTCTCCAACACATCTACCTCACAGCACTCCATTTTCAAATAGCAGCTTCTATTTCATTCCATTCAGTTCAGTCATTCCAGGACATGGCTGAAATTTGAATCCAGAAATTGAAAAGCAGCTGCCTTAAATAAACTCAACTCTGAGCTCAGCGAGAGACTGTATCCTGCTGCATTCGGTGTCGTGTTTAGGGCTAATTCTTCAGTAAATCTTTGCTCATCTGCACTTGGCAGTACGGTATGTGCTTGAAGACCCCCAGGGGTTCTTAGTTTCATCTGTGGAGTGAAATTGCTCAACGCCTGGCCAACCTTTTACCTTTTTATACTGCTCAATGGAATTTGTCTATCATGTACTGTAGTACTTTATTCGTCTGCCAGAACAGCTATTTTGCGGGCATTGTAACAACAGCAAAATAGCACTCAATGGGTATTTTAGACTGATTTCACGGAATTGTGTTGATAGGGAACCCTTTCGAAACCTCGCTTATTTCCTGTTAGCTATTAGCAAACACTGCAACATGAAGTAAGCTAGGGGCAATTTTGAATGTTTATGCTATCAAGTTAAAACATATAGCAGACTACTGCATTATGGAAAACCAATTAGGTATGAAAAGGGCACAGTTACTGTATTAACATTACATCTTTAATTAATTAAATTAAATTAAATTAATTAATTAAATTACATTACATCTGTTCTTATTCTCACTCAATACTGTCTATATTCCTGCAGCAACACAAAAGGGGGGAAATGTACGTGTATTTGTTGAACATCTGTCTCTTTATCACAAGATGGCATCACTGTTGACTTGTAATGTAATTAAGATTTAAAGAAAAACTCTGGCAATTACCTGTCTAATGGGGCGTTTATCAGCCCTCATTCTCCAAGCTGTCTTGTCTTGCTGGCTGGCTCATTGAGAGGCAGGCTGCCGATAGATGGGACAGAGGAGCGGCTTGAGCACAACAGTTGTCGTTCAGCAGAAAGTCTGCGGGCCCGACGCCGCCGGGCCGCCATCTCTTCCCCTCGTTCCCGCTGTCGTCCTCAGGAAGTCGATCAGAGTTATTGTAGGGGGGACGCAGATATTTCCCAGGTGCTCGGAGTTGTCCATCACCTCCCTCACCAACAGCAACGCTGACCTGCTACCTGTTCTGTTCCTGTCACTCAAGCGCGATGGGTGAAAGGAGCTGGCACCACGAGCAGCGCGAGCGTAACGGCACGGAACAATCCATATTCAGCGACGTGGTGGGGTACCTTTACCATCGCCAATGACACCTGAAAGACACGCTGCACTGTTGCCCTGACAACAGAGAGGAGTCTGCCTGCCCCCCCCCCCCCCCCCCCCCCCCCTCCTGGGTGCGAGGTCAGGGTTGAGTGACATCTCTCCGTCTCTTTGCTCCAGTGGGTGGTACAGACTGATTGTGGCACTGTGGGGTGTAACATAGAGAGAGGAGGGGCATCCCCCTCCCACCCCGCCCCAGGGCTGCCAGGGGTTGATGGGTTAAAAAGGCCTTTAGGAGTGGGTCAGTGGGTAAATAAATGAGAGTGGACAGGGCAGGTGAAGGAGTGATGATATGACCACAGGGGTTGAATTGGTTTTCGTTCAGGGTGCAGAATCACATCCAGACCAGCACTTTGACATTCTACAATCTACTGCTACCGTACAGACAACTGGTCATTTCAAATGCTGATTTCCACTCGATTTACAGTCATGTAACAGGAAAAATCCATCCTAAAACACTTTAACTCCGTTAATAAAATAAATAGCTATTAGCAACCTTGCGTTGTGTTACAGCCCGGGTGAAGGAAGTAACAGAGAGTCACACACAGCTACAAACAGACCAGATCAAGCGAAAGGTAAACAAAAGTGTTCATGTTACCTCGTGTCCATCTTGTCACACACTGATACTAACAATCTGAGGCTGTCAGTTGCAAAAATTTGCACTTTTAGTGGACGTACATTGAATGTGTGCGTGTGATTACATTGTAGCCATTGCAGCTGCTGGCCGGCTGATGCTATCTGGGTCAATACTGCATCAATTTCATCTGCATCTGATTAGTTAAACATAAGAAATAAAAAAGGATCGTCACAATTGAACTTCACAAATTGAGGATATCAGACTGTACGAGTGTCCAAGGGTTTGTTTTTCCTTTGCAGTGAGATTTTGTGTATTTTCAGTGTTTGGCCCCTGCAGCATAATGCTCCTCGGAAGCACAGAAACACTGGACACAGCAGGGCTTCTGACATTTATTTTTTATATATTATTATTTATTTATTTTTTATTATTGTTATTTTTTTTACAAATGGTGATGAAAGGTAGACACTGGCTGGGGAAAGCAATAAATGTGTTGGCCAGGCCTTTAACAAGAAAGCAGCATATTCCCATTGTCACAAATAAAAAGATGAATGGGCAGGGGATAAGTTTCATCTCCTTTTACCCGATGGCAATTCCAAGAAAAGCTTCTTTTCACAGCTCAAATCTATGCAATTTGCCCTTTAAGCCTCACAGAAAATATTGCAATGGAGCAAGATGTCAGTGAGTTGTGCCACAGTCCATCCATTCCCATGAACTCTGTGTTTAGCTGCAGCTCACCTCTGTGTTTGTAAGGAGTTGTGTTCTTTGCACTTTCCCTGTCTGAATCTGTGCATTGAGACATGATCACACATCAGAGCTGATCCTCCTGACATTTTAAAAGATTGCATCAACTGTTTCCAGTCAGTCGATAACTGAACGAGTGTAATGCTAAGATTTGACCTGACCTGATAAACCAATACTACAGCTGGAATGCACATTTTTCAATTATGGATACCATTATTTGTGACATGGTCTGGTAACATGTGTAGGCAACTGCGAAATCACACGAATCAAGATCAAGAGAAATCTCTTTTTATTTCATAGTATGCAAGTTTAGATGTGGAAGAATGCTCTCAATACAACAAATATTTTAGGATCACTATATAATTTTATAATTTGTAGTTTTAGGGCGATTTTCTCTGAATGTTGCTTTTAGGAACAAACATTCAAATAAAGTCTATCAACTATTTTGAAGATTTCAATGTATGACACATTTTGAAAGTTTATGATGTGCACTTTCATAATCTGGTCTACTTGTTACCCCAAACACCAGTCCCTGTCACATTTGTGCCTGCATGTGTCTGCTTGTATTTCTGAGTGTACAAAATGCAGCTTCGTCCATATGGACTGGTCAGTGGGTGGTGGTGGTGGTTGATGAATTGAAGTGGACTCTGCGGTGGCATCAGGGTAGTGCTTGTCAGATTAGAGGCCCTAATTGATTGATTCATCTTTATTAGTCATGTAATCAAATTACCCTATTGATGAGCCAGCCAGACTGGTCCTAATCAATAAACACTGGTCGTGTTACATATCCACCTCAGTGAACATTATTAGCCATACCTCCTATTTATTTTCAATATTTAATAATTGTGATATATTTAGGGTTCGCAAAAGGGCCGTAAATGAGATTTCGCCCAAGGAAAAGTACGGTCGGTAATTGGAAAGCTCTAGCTGGTGATCGCAGCCCTTTTGGTGGCATGTGCTCGCACATTCTTAATGACAATCAACTTGAATTGAAATAAAGAACATGTGTGCCTGTAATCAGACGAATAAAACAAAAATAACAAACAGCAGGAAAAAAAGACTCAAGTGAAAATCTGTGCAATGCAAAAAGGTTGTGACTCGTGTCCTTTTTGCCCTGAACAAGATTGATGATGATCTGCACATATGGCCTCTCGTCACACTGAGCCATGCATTACTGCTTTGCTGATGCATGACGGTTTGGCTACACACAGCGATGCTAATGACACTAAAGTGTCAACACAAAAGGGGATATAGGGCAGATCAGATTTTGAGCGCAACTGGAAACGCACCATAACCTCTCGTAT
>NC_139634.1:33352591-33357591 GCF_964638095.1 Poromitra crassiceps | reverse complement strand
CGCGCTGCCACGGTGTGCCACGCACTTACAGTCCCCCAAAAGCCAGCGTGTAATTCCAACCCTGGCCTCAAGCACGCATTTAACTATGTCTAAAGGAATGGGATGGAGGATTAGGCGGGCAGACTTCTAGCCGGAGGAAGGAAACCTGCAGCTCCCGCAGTATTTCACTTTCTGTGCTTCTCATTCATCGCCACTCCTTCAAACGGTGTGTTGTTTTATTCATCAGGGCCCTATAGCCTATAGGTCTGTTAGCCGGGGCTGCTTAAGACTTCTAAGTGTTAGCGTTGAGTGCAGGGATGAGGTGAGCTCAGGAGGGGTGTCGCACTGAAGTGAACGGCTGAGGCACGGGCCTGCAGCAGCAGGGGTGCCAGGCCATCTTGCCCCGCCAGCGCTTATGTCAAGGCTGTGGCAGTGATTTCCACAACACTGCCACACCTGGGGATATAGTGTAGTGTAGCATGTGGCTCTCTCACTCCTGTCTGCTCCTCTATCCTCCATGTGAGACACACTACTGCCCCTCCTGTCTGCTCCTCTATCCTCCATGTGAGACACACTACTGCCCCTCCTGTCTGCTCCTCTATCCTCCATGTGAGACACACTACTGCCCCTCCTGTCTGCTCCTCTATCCTCCATGTGAGACACACTACTGTCCCTCCTGTCTGCTCCTCTATCCTCCATGTGAGACACACTACTGCCCCTCCTGTCTGCTCCTCTATCCTCCATGTGAGACACACTACTGTCCCTCCTGTCTGCTCCTCTATCCTCCATGTGAGACACACTACTGCCCCTCCTGTCTGCTCCTCTATCCTCCATGTGAGACACACTACTGCCCCTCCTGTCTGCTCCTCTATCCTCCATGTGAGACACACTACTGCCCCTCCTGTCTGCTCCTCTATCCTCCATGTGAGACACACTACTGCCCCTCCGGTCTGCTCCTCTATCCTCCATGTGAGACACACTACTGCCCCTCCTGTCTGCTCCTCTATCCTCCATGTGAGACACACTACTGTCCCTCCTGTCTGCTCCTCTATCCTCCATGTGAGACACACTACTGCCCCGGAGCAGGAAGTCATGGCACGGAGCCTATAGCTGGCCTACCTGTGTCTGCTCTTATCCCATCAGCCAGCTGTAGCAGCTGTGTGTGTGTGTGTGTGTGTGTGTGTGTGTGTGTGTGTGTGTGTGTGTGTGTGTGTGTGTGTGTGTGTGTGTGTGTGTGTGTGTGTTTGTGCATGTGTGTATGTTCCTATGTGTGTCTGCTTGTGTGTGTGGAATAAGTTGCAAAGCAGTGGTTACGGCAAAGCAGTCCGCTGTATCAAGGCTTGCACTTTTGCTATTTCAAAAAATCCAACGGGAATTTGGTTATTTTGAGATTTGTTGAGTGTGCTCTCTTCAACAAGACCCTAATATTACAAACGACAGCGCCTGGAGAATCCATGTGGACGGCTCAAACACAGGCTGCCATTTTGCTATTCAAAAGCAATTTCTTCAAGTGTGAGACAGGCAGGCGATTCATACGAGCCTTTCACAAAAGACATGTTATCCATCAGCCAATTGATTTGTGAGAGACTTCCCCTCCTCGGAGACAGCCTGATACTGAGGCTGTGTCGCAGGCTGCTTGGTTATGCCAATATCCTCACCTGTGCTGTCTTATCAATATCTTAATTTCAAAAGGGTCATTAATCTGATATACCTCATAGGGGGTAGGGGGAGTGGCTAGGGGGATGTGTTGTGGCAAGGAAGGGGGGGGCGAGGGAAAGGGGCTGTAGCTAGGGATAGGAAGGTGGTAGAGAGTTGGGATTCGGGTGGTGGGTAGGGGGGGAGTGGCTATAGGGGGATGTGACTAGGGGCATGTGGGTGCTGGGTAGGGGAAGTGGCTAGGGGGATGTGGGTGGTGGGTAGGGGGAGTGGCTAGGGGGATGTGGGTGGTGGGTAGGGGGAGTGGCTAGGGGGATGTGGGTGGTGGGTAGGGGGAGTGGCTAGGGGATGTGGGTGGTGGGTAGGGGGAGAGTGGCTAGGGGGATGTGGGTGGTGGGTAGGGGTGGAGTGGGTAGGGGCATGTGGGTAGGGGGGAGTGGGTAGGGGCAGGGCCGTAGCCAGAGTTCCGAAATAGGGGAGGTCCAGCAAGGGGAGGCGGATTCGGCGGCGCCCTAAAAAAATTGAGTTTTTTTCCCCCCCTTTTTAAGCCATATTTAGAGTAATATATAATTTTAAATCAACATTAGGATTATACTGTTGTGATGTCATTATTCAGTATATTCTCTTTCATGTCACCACCTGCTCAGCTCTCCTGTCAACATAATTGTAACTAACAAACACAAACTGTTTTAGCCAAATTCATATCAAAATGACACCTACAAACACAGGTACACAACCCAAGCCGTACACAACACACAAAGTCATCATCGATAATAAAAAAAACATACAGAGGGACATTTATTTATTCCTGATAGGAACGATTGAAAAATAAAATAAAATATATTATGTTGTTTTTAACTTTACACCACCTCTTTTTGTTACTTATTGGGTCATGAAACTGAAACCATGCATATAGCCACCTGCATACCTGACTTCGGGAGCTTGGCAATTGGCATCATGCATGATTAGCCAGTAGCATCCCAACGTGTCACACAGGTAACATTACTTAACACATTGACTGCCAGCCGTTTTTTTTTGCTGTAGGTAGCTTCTGCCAAGCCGTTTTTTGAGGATTCTGGCTCATTTTACAAGAGCCGAGGATTCGTTTCAGCTTGGACTTTGTGAACATACAATATCTCAAAAGTACTAATAGAATGTGTACTTTCTCTGTCTAAAAGAGTTAGTTTGTAGAGTTAGTAGTTATGTAAGCATTAGCAGTTGAATACAGCATGGTTTTAGCGTCAGAAAAAATATTCAGAGATAAACGGCTTTTTGTGAAATTGGATAGAACAGTCACTTTAACCATTCATTTTTGGCTCTCTCTCTCTCTCTCTCTCTCCCTCCCCCTCTCGCTCTCTCTCTCTCTCTCCCTCCCTCTCGCTCTCCCTCCCTCTCTCTCTCTCTCTCTCTCTCTCTCTCTCTCCCTCCCTCTCGCTCTCCCTCCCTCTCTCTCTCTCTCCCTCCCTCTCGGGAGGGAGACGCACTAGGTTTAATCCTAGTGAGAGGGGGAGAGGGAGAGAGAGAGAGAGAGAGAGAGAGGGAGGGAGGGAGAGAGAGAGAGCGAGAGAGAGAGAGAGAGAGAGGGAGAGAGCGAGAGGGAGAGTTGCTTCAACTCCTCCCTCCGTGGGCGTTCTTCTTGGCTGCAGCGCCGTGTAACAAGCACTTTCCTACCTGTGCAAATTCACTTTCTCATACTCTCGACCTCTCAAATAAATTTCTGAATAGAAATTAAATTACTCTAAATTAGAGCGAAAAAGAAACAAAAAAGAATGGGTTGAAAATCCCATTCTAAAAGCCTTTTATGGCTGTTTCCAATTTGGTGCTATTTTGCAAGGCAAAATGGCCTGCTGCTTGTCACCAGCCTCACTGCCCCGCTGCCGCTGTGCCTGGCTGTGCCTGTCTGCGTGGCCGCTCCCCGAGGAAGCCCGGCTGGACTCGCCCGCCTCCCGGAGCCCTGGCCGAGAGCTCCGATGAAGCCCCTGCGACTCTGGTCATATTTACGCTGCGTGCCTCAAAGTGTGCTCCATCCGCAATCCACGATGCAAGTTTGCAATCCCGCACCGCCAGCAATCAACGCGAAAACGAAAGCGCCTCCGCCAATCCATTTTCATGAGAATGGAAATGGATCACACTGCTTTTTGCTTGCCTTCCTACTTCCTTGTCGCCACTTAGTGGGTCGGTGGAATGGGTTGTACACGTTGTACACGTCCAATACTTATATAAGATATGTAAAAGGGTTAGATGCACAACCCCCGTTAAAAAAAAAAAATCGATGCCAAGGACGTGTTTACACGTTGTTGGCAGTCAACAGCTGGATTCTGAAAACGTGTTTACACGTTGTTGGCAGTGAATGTGTTAAGAGACAGACTAGACACTTACTTTCTTGGTTGTTGCTAAAAAATCTGTCAGTGTCACTCACTGTCTGTCGTTCACTCGCTCACTGTCTCGCAGGTCGCTCACCTTCAATTATCTCGCCAGGCAGACAGACAGTCATCACTCACCACCATGCTGCTGCTCTCTCGGAATCAAGTTACCGCGGACGCGGCGTCAGATAACTTCCTGCCTGACCTGCCTTTCGTTTCAAAATAAAAGCGATCCCGTGTTTTTCATGCTTTTCCATGCAGATTGTTTTATAAAAATTTTTTTTTTTTTTTTTTTTTTTTTTCTCTCTGAAATATTAGGGGAGGTCCGGACCTCCCCGTCCTCATAGCTAGCTACGGCCCTGGGTAGGGGCATGTGGGTAGGGGGGAGTGGGTAGGGGCATGTGGGTAGGGGGGAGTGGCTAGGGGGATGTGGGTGGTGGGTAGGGGGGGGAGATGGGGAGGGGGATGTGGGTGGTGGGTAGGGGGAGTGGCTAGGGGGATGTGGGTGGTGGGTAGGTGGGGGAGACGGGGAGGGGGATGTGGGTGGTGGGTAGGGGGATGTTGTTGGTGGGTAGGGGGGGGAGACAGGGAGGGGGATGTGGGTGGTGGGGGCGTGGTGCCATAAAGCTGAATGGACACACCACTGCACTGTGGGCTTAAAGATTTGCAGCACCACCCTGCTTTGCATTCATAGCGTTATGGTTGTTTATACACCTCGGTGTTGCCGACAACCAATCACAACCAACCCTAAATAACAGTTTTTTAGTGAAGGGTGAGCATTAATATTTTACTTCCCCTGTCCAGCTTGTCCCAGACCAGTCAGTCCAAGGATCCATACGAATAAACTTCCAGTATGATTCAAAAGTTTCCTGACAGAATACTAACATCATGGTGTATGTGCTGAAATGACAACTTTAGGTGTGAACTATGGGTGCTTTCTCACTGGGAACGATTGCTTTCGTTCCGTTCTGTGCCCGAGTACGATTGCCCCCCCTCCCCTCT
>NC_139634.1:33322591-33340091 GCF_964638095.1 Poromitra crassiceps | reverse complement strand
CCATTTCCAATATATTACGGCAGACAGCATGGAAGAAGAGGGAAGTATTGATTGGCTGAGTGTTCATTGTGTCTTCTCACAGATTGCACACTTCATAAAGAACTGCAATGGAATTGTTTGTTTGCCTTTTGTCTGTTTGCTGTATTTGATGGGAGGGAGTGCTGATGGCTGTTTGATGTGGCTGAGGTGTGACAGTCAATACACTTGTTCCTCTCGCTCTGCACAGAGGAGGCCCTGCATGCCCTGCTGCTGCTTGTGCTTGGCACTTTACAGTGCTATTCACAGATGCTAAGAAAACAAACACGGTGTTTCTGCTTCTGCACATTTGTGTGGTGATAAACTGATATGTCACACCAAGGATATTGATTTTACAACAATGATACTGTATGTGTGTTTTTTTTTATTTCAGCATCGTGACACCATCGCGCATTTATTTATTTATTTATTTATACTTAATTGCAATTCTGGGGTATACAGTAGTCTTTCCATTTTGTGCAATAAAAAAATATTTTCTATTTTTTTAACTATAAATCCACTCTATTTCGAAGAAAATGGCTGGCTTCATTTTTTGCTAACGTTACATGTATCGAACGCCTGCAGATTTAGAAGAAACAGATTGTATAGAAAACATATACAATCAACGTGTAAAACGGACCCCTTTACCTTAACCAAAATTATAGAATTATGAGTTTGAGTTCCCCTCCGACCAGGTGCCCCGACTGACCAGAGGAGGCACTAGTGCAGCGACTAGGACATATACCCCTAATCCGGCTTCTCATCCGCAGACATGGCCAATTGTGTCTGTACGGATGCCTGACCAAGCCGGAGGTAACACGGGGGCTCGAACCTGCAACCCTTGTATTGGTAGGCAGGGAATCTACCACTGCTCCACCCGGACGCCCGTTTACTTATAGAGACTTTGAGTGTGACTTCACCATTGGTCCAATGTACAGTATGTGAGTCATTGCTGTCACTAATGGGGTTTCCATCCAAATGTATCGCATAATTCAAGCGAATTTTGTGAAAATCCGCAAAATAAAATGCGAATTTATGCATGTTTCCATTCAGTTTTGTTTAACAAGTTTTGGGAGTCGGCAGGTTGAGCAGTAGGTGGCGCTTCTCGTCAGGAGGAGGCGTAACGTGCCTGTGTGCCTGTAAGAGATCTCTATCAGCGGAGACCTGCTTTGATTGAGTCATCACCGTCATCGTCATCGTCGTAAAGTCTTCTTCAAAGCATGACGTTAGATTATAACGAACTAGTTGTGTGGCTTAGCCTTCCCAAATGTTGAGGGTCGTTTTTTAGAATTTAATACATAGAATTGGGAACGTTACATTCAATTTCATTCAGACTGCCTGGCACTAATCGCCGCCATTTCCCCCCCGAGTAGCGTAAAGCGGAAGTGAAGTCACATCCGGTACGTCATCGTTAATTCGCAAAATCTGTTTCCATTGCAAAAGTTCGCATCTTCCTACTGTCGATAGGCTGATAAATCCACCCCCTCCAAGCGTAAAAACTTTTATGCGATATTTCGACCTTTGTTCTAATTTCTGGTGTTTCCATTCAAGTTTATATTTGCATTTTGGGTAAATGTGAATATCCAGAGGTGGATGGAAACCCAGTTACTGATGCGAGTTGCCGGGGTCGTAACGCTGGAGCGCTGTTAGCTGAAGTCGTGACACTCGCTCGCGCCTTGTTTAGGTAGCGGGGGGAGGAGGCCTTGAAGGCGATAGCTGGAACAGTCCTCTCTCTACCTGCAGTATCTATTGAGATTCCAGTGATTTTGCCTCCTAATGGAGGTGTATATTAAGCAGCCAGCTGTCTGTTAGTGCAGCCCTGTGATTGATGGGAGGAGACATGCACCATTTACTGGCCAAGCCGGAACTAGGAGGAATCTCCATCTTCTCTTTCAAAGCAGTCACAAGACGCCTCACAGAGAAAATTGGCCTATTTCCATTTGGGGGGTGGGGGGGGGTTGGTCGGCTAAATTCAGCAGCACTCACACAGACATACAATCAAGCACACAGTGTGCTTGTTTACACACACATACAAACACTTGTGCTCACACACACACTCAGCGAGGCACACAAATGGGTATTTCCTTGTACAGTGCTGCTTACTGTACAATACAGTCGTACTCATTTGCATTCACCAGTGCGGTGTACATAGATACACGCACACACGCAGCATTCATACACCTGTTTTCACTCACCAAACACCTGTTTGTAATTCTGTGCGTTTCAGATTACAACTCTCCAGATAAACGAGCAGTTGGCGATGCCTGTCAGTCAAAAGTCACTTTTTTTTTTACATTTGTAGTTTTCTCATTTCTATGTTCACAAGAGAAACATAGTTGATTGCTCTATTGCTGACAAAAATGTGTTATTGTAAGTCGCTTTGGATAAAAGCGTCTGCCAAATGACGTAATGTAATGTAATGTAATGTAAACACTTTACAGTACATACTGTAAAGCCAGGATCACCTTGACAAATCAAACTACCACAATGCCAAAGGACCTCGATCTCATACCCACGACCATGCTAGTATACACTTTAAGGAGAAAAGATTCAAAAGGGAACCATAACAAACCCCCATGCTGTTCTACAACGATAATCCACAGATAAATCCTTAACAATCGTACCATACCTTTCTTTGTGATGTCTTACTCTAATAATGAAGACTAGACTATACGTCCCAGCCAACACCCAGCTCATCATTGCTATGCACGCCCCCTTTCATTCATGCCTCTGCCCCCATTCACAGTCACCCACGCTTTCCCTCTCTGGCAATAGCCAATCAGCTCAAGCCATTCCTTTCCCTCGCTTTTCCGCTGAGCCAATCACCTAAGCGGTTGAGTGTATACTTTGTTGTTATGCCTCACTTGTGTTGTCGCCACACAGTGGCTGTGACCGCCGTTGAAGCAGTTGTTTCGCCTCCTCCCCTGACCACCACCAACGTCATGACTCCTATGGGAGGATTCTCTATCTATCCTATACATCACTGACGCCCTCCTCTCACATCTCAGGAGGAGCGTCATCATATCATGGAGTCATACGCCAAACCTAATTTGTTTATTGTTTTATTGTCATTAACGTTTATTTGAACCTTCTTACATAGTCTCTCATTATTGAACTATATTCCATATAACACGCATGGTGAATAGCATTGCCCTTGGTATTCCTGATGATGTGCCTGCGTGCCTTGTGGAACAAAAGGGCACCATTTCTTAAGATTCTATAGCCACACCCACTCATATACAGTGAGTGACAGTGTGGCATGTTCATTAAATTAGCGTCTTGTGTTGTGTGATGTGTCTCCTGTCCTCTTTTTGAGGACAGTGAGTTTGTCTCTGTGACTGACATACAGCGTGCTGTCACCCGCCCATTCATCACGCCACCTTGAGAACAATGGGTTGTTTGGTGCCAGCCGTGCCAGCCCTGCCAGCCCTGCCAGTCCAGAGGGACACGGGAGCCAAAGACAGATGTCGTCTCATCTCTGCTAATTTGATTTCTGCTGTGTGCCTGTCACTGCTACATGGACTGCACTTTCATTGAGATCATGCAAATAAGACAAGTCTTAATTTACTTAATTATAGCTCCTCCACCCCCCCCCCCCCCCCCCCCCCCCATTTTTATTCCTCCCTCTCACCCCGCAGCCTTGGTGAAATGATTTCAGTGAGTGTATCAGTACCTTTTGACCATTTTCAGCACATTTTAACGATACCGTGATGATAGTGATAACCGCGATTATTTTGGTCACTATAATCGTGATATGAATTTCCTCTCTAGTCAGATGGATGTGTCATCTTTGCTTGCTGTTGCGTAGCAGGCTCTTTCAGTGTGTTTTGGGGTCATTGTGGGAAGTGTTTGACATTGGAAACACTTGAAGCCATTATTCCGCATTTGCCACTGAGTCAGAGTGACTGTTTGCTTGTGAGGAAGACAGATGAATGTACAGCGAATGTCAACAGAGAGTTAATTGACCTTTGGTAGGCATCCTTCTCTGCCATTGGCCCTCTTGGCTGGACATGTCATGTGACAAAAAGCACACAAAGGACACATGAGTGTAGTTCCACTTTGTCTTGAGGCTGAATATACTATTGAATCATAAGGTGCTCGAAACTGACCTGGGTACCAGAGCTTACAGTACAAAACTTCAGCCAGACCAAACAATTACATAGTAGGCTAGACTTAGTAGATTCTTTCCATCAGGCTTGTCTTTAACCCATCAGCTATACATTATGTCACGGCACACAAGTTCCCTATTGGCGTTCCAATATGTCTGTCAGGCTGAGTGGGGGTGGAGCTTCCAGAGTTACAGTATGTTATTGAGGAAGCCTTTAAAAAGAGCTTCCTGGTCAGAGGTCACTCTCTAAGGCCGTTTCTCAATAAGGGTTCTTGTGTGTTCTTGCGTTCTTGTGTCCTTGTGAAACGTCATCAGTCGCAGCCCAAGTACTGTTCCAATACAAAGTTCACATTTCGCCAAGAACGCTTAAAATTCCCGGATGTGTTCTCGGACACGCCCACTTTACCGAGGATGCTCTGGTGGGCGACTTCTGTCAACTTGGCAAGGCACATATCCCAGCATTCATTTCGGCATAAGCGGAGGCAGAACGCAGCAGAGAAGACGCCATAAGCTCCGGGAAGATTTTTACAATTTAAACTTTTATTTCATCACTAAATTAATTTCTGATGACTTTTGATGCCTACAAGCAGGGTAGTAGGTTTCAATAAGTGCCACTTTACGGACATTTATAGCGAAAAATGGCAAAAAGGTCCAGAGCACAATTGGCTGCATCTAAATCAGCTGAGCTTTTTATTTGTCTAGTACTGCAGGCGGCCACTGCGCTGGTATTGCGCAATACCCTCAAGAACGCATCGTCTCAAACTGCCAACAGCGTCATGTGTGCTTGTGACCTAGCAAGTTAATTCTTCCAAGAACGACTAGCAAGAACGTTCTCCCAAGAACACAAGAACAAGAACACATTCTTGGTATTGAGAAACGGCCTAAATCTAAGCTATGGACTTCTAAGATGGCTGGCACCATGTGAGAGGAGAAGCGCATGGTGTGGGAGCTATTTTGTGACTGTGTGAAAGACAGTGAAGCTCTCTTGTCTCCCTCTAGACCCGGCTGCGAGATGGTGTTTGCTAAGTGTCGTGACCGAGTCAACGGACTGTGGATCGTCTCCCCCCTCTCATAATGGAGTTTTGTTTCAAATATTGTCCGTGGGCTATATGTCTACAAATGAACTGTCAATGCAACACCGAAGCACCTGGAAGAGCGAGCTGGCCAGAGACAAGTATTTGGATCTGTGTCAGAAGCTTCCAGCTAACAGGTAAGCTCCATGTTACCCTATCCGGCCTGACAGCTAACTACTTCCTTTATGTTCATGCCAACCAAACTGCTGGAAGCCGTAGACAACGCCATGGACAACGACGATATGCCCAGAGTTGTGTGACTGCCGTGACGGTACACATCGGTCTGTGGTTTCTCTAAGGAAAGTTCCATACAATAACACTGTATATGCAGCATATGGCTGCTAGAGTTATTGCTGTTGTTTTGAAATCTCACCCCAGCAAAGTGAGAATAGTCATCAGACGCAGCCCAAGTACTGTTCCAATACAAAGTTCACATTTCGCCAAGAACGCTTAAAATTCCCGGATGTGTTCTGGACATGCCCACTTTACCGAGGATGCTCTGGTGGGCGACTTCTGTCAACTTGGCAAGGCACATATCCCAGCATTCATTTCGGCATAAGCGGAGGCAGAACGCAGCAGAGAAGACGCCATAAGCTCCGGGAAGATTTTTACAAGTTAAAGTTTTATTTCATCACTAAATTAATTTCTGATGACTTTTGATGCCTACAAGCAGGGTAGTAGGTTTCAATAAGTGCCACTTTATGGACATTTACTGTATAGCGAAAAATGGCAAAAAGCTCCAGAGCACAATTGGCTGCATCTAAATCAGCTGAGCTTTTTATTTGTGTAGTACTGCAGGCGGCCACTGCGCTGGTATTGCGCAATACCCTCAAGAACCCATCGTCTCAAACTGCCAACAGCACCATGTGTGCTTGTGACCTAGCAAGTTAATTCTTCCAAGAACGACTAGCAAGAACGTTCTCCCAAGAACACAAGAACAAGAACACATTCTTGGTATTGAGAAACGGCCTAAGTCTAAGCTATGGACTTCTAAGATGGCTGCCACCATGTGAGAGGAGAAGCGCATGGTGTGGGAGCTATTTTGTGACTGTGTGAAAGACAGTGAAGCTCTCTTGTCTCCCTGTAGACCCGGCTGCGAGATGGTGTTTGCTAAGTGTCGTGACTGAGTCAACGGACTGTGGATCGTCTCCCCCCTCTCATAATGGAGTTTTGTTTCAAATATTGTCCGTGGGCTATATGTCTACAAATGAACTGTCAATGCAACACCGAAGCACCAGGAAGAGCGAGCTGGCCAGAGACAAGTATTTGGATCTGTGTCAGAAGCTTCCAGCTAACAGGTAAGCTCCATGTTACCCTATCCGGCCTGACAGCTAACTACTTCCTTTATGTTCATGCCAACCAAACTGCTGGAAGCCGTAGACAACGCCATGGACAACGACGATATGCCCAGAGTTGTGTGACTGCCGTGACGGTACACATCGGGTCTGTGGTTTCTCTAAGGAAAGTTCCATACAATAACACTGTATATGCAGCATATGGCTGCTAGAGTTATTGCTGTTGTTTTGAAATCTCACCCCAGCAAAGTGAGAATAGAGTTTCACCCTGTTTGTTACTCCATGTGCTAGGAAATGCTAATACTGCCGACACAAGTGTCAAAATAAAGGAGAGATTTCTTAAAGAAACACATATCATGTCTGAATACATTATCACAAAGCAATCTGGGTATGAGTCAGTGTGTATTTTTATTCTGATATACAGATTTGGGAGACGTGCAGTGCCTGTGTAGAGAAGGCACCGGATGCCTTTTGTCTGTCCAAACACAATAAGAAAATAGCAGAGGCCGAACTCTGATCCATGAGAAAGTTGAAGAATAGCGAAAGTAATATCTCACAGATGCAGATTTCATTTAGAGAAACATCTGTTTATTGGTCTCCTTGTCTTCCACTCTTGCTCGCAGCCTCGCTGCACCTCAGCAACACCTCGCTATCTTGGGTAAAAAATAACTACAGCCATCTCAGAGGTCTGAAGAAGAAGGTCTCGAGTCTGCAATCCCCTGTCCTTACCCGTCTTTGCGAGGCTCCTCTGTATATTCCACTTCTACAATTTGGTGTGAGATTATTGATTCACCTGTATAAATTAAAGGTTAAATAAAGTAAAATACAAGTTTAGTGATCTGCAACTAGTGGTGCAGGAGAATGCTACACGATTCACATCCACGGTCTTGGCGGATGTCAATGATTTTTTTTTTAACTCAAAACACGGTTAACCATTGCCATTCAGCAGCGGCCATCTTTGCAGAATAAACGCATGACTTCCCTCCTATAGGAGGCAGTGTGTGCACGCTGCCCCCCTCCCTCTGTGCCTCTTCGACAGTCTCTCCCCCCCTCGAGTGCATCTGATAAAATTAATTGAAAAGAAAAGCAAGTAGCATCCTCGGGCAGTGTTATTGTTATTATTCTAATTAGCAAACGTGGCATGGCCCACTGTCTTCTGTGGCCTGTTAGCTCACGGGCTAAAGCGTCTAATGAGGTGGCAGTCATTTGGTGTCGCCGCCACCGCTGTGAAAGAGCAGCGGAGATGAAGCGGAATGGGCCCGTCGTGACTGTGTGTGCGTGTGCATGTCTATGTGTGCGTGTGCATGTCTATGTGTGTGTGTGTGTTGCGTCCATTTGTGTACATTGTGTGCGTCTGGGCAAATTGGCTCATCATGGGCAGGGCTCAGAGGGGCTTCTGACAGCGTTCAGACGCGGTCAAGAATAGCCAAGTAGGACACCATTGAGCACATTGAGCACTAGCACATTAGCCATTTATTGCGGCAACTAGATTGCCGTCACTGTTGCAATGCTTATCCGCACTGCTAATAACATCGGCATGCATTGCTTCACGCTGACATCTCGAAACTAAAAAGCGTAACGTTGGGGGTTATTTTTCTTCTTCGTATGAGAGTCGACAATTACAGAGTGCAGCCACGTGAGAAGATGAACTGTGTAGCCACCGGAAAGCAAAGATAATTGTCTAGATCATGGTATCGTTACATTATCCAGTCATAACCGTCCCAAACACCAGTACGTTTTCGCCAAATTACCGAGGATTCTCATCATTAAAAGCGCCTGTTTGGTCCCGCAACTGAACTGGAAATGTGAATAGTACTTTGCTGGATTAGATCTAGGGGAAAAGCAACCTTCTTGTTAGCGCCTGGCACCCTTCCCTTTGCACGGTTTCGCTCACAATTTACATCGCACATATTTTCTCATTAAAACAAAGAAACGTTATTTCTGTTTGTTTGCCCGTTTCTTGTGTACGTAGCGTGAAAATAAGGACTTGATTGCAGAGAACCTGAAAGTATCTCATTTTGTGGGGGCACCGTTTACTGGCATTTCAGACCGGTTCATTATGGGGTATTACTGTGCCATGGATTGAAACTGTGGACCTTATTATGGCGCTGAGATGCATTTACAGTACCAACTGCACTACACACAATCTCTCCTCACAACACATTTACAGTACCAACTGCACTACACACAATCTCTCCTCACAACACATTTACAGTACCAACTGCACTACACACAATCTCTCCTCACAACACATTTACAGTAGCTACCAACTGCACTACACACAATCTCTCCTCACAACACATTTACAGTACCAACTGCACTACACACAATCTCTCCTCACAACACATTTACAGTACCAACTGCACTACACACAATCTCTCCTCACAACACATTTACAGTACCAACTGCACTACACACAATCTCTCCTCACAACACATTTACAGTACCAACTGCACTACACACAATCTCTCCTCACAACACATTTACAGTACCAACTGCACTACACACAATCTCTCCTCACAACACATTTACAGTACCAACTGCACTACACACAATCTCTCCTCACAACACATTTACAGTACCAACTGCACTACACACAATCTCTCCTCACAACACATTTACAGTACCAACTGCACTACACACAATCTCTCCTCACAACACACTTGCAGAGCGGTAATGGTGGTCGATGAACTGCTAAATAAATATGACTCTTCTGTCGGGTGGGTTGCTTGTAATCGCCTACAAAGAATAGATACGAATCCTCTCATAAGCTTCTCTTCCAAAATGGGTTCTTAAGGTGACGATGAGCCCTATCAACTGTTGCAACTGTCAGATGAAGAGAGGAAGAACGTCTGAATTGGATGTGAACCCACTCGGGTCGTCTCAGCTGAGAGCCCGAGCCGAGCCCGAGCAGAAGGCGGAAGTCTGTTCCGGCTCGTGTTGAGACTTCGGCGCTAAGCTCCATGGGAGCAGGCAGCTGTCGAAGGCCTTGATTGGCGCAGGGCTTTATCGGTCACATGACCCCAAACGGAGCACGCGTGTGCAGAGGGTTTCCTGTGAAGGCTGCTGCCATATTTAAGTGTTTAGTTCCTCTGAGCCATCAGCTGGGAAATTGCTGAGTAAAAAATACGAAGTGTGTGTGTGTGTGTGTGTGTGTGCATGCATGAGTGTGTGTGCGTGCATGAGTGTGTGTGCATGCGCCGTGCGTACACACAGGGTATAGTAGCGGGGGGAGACTCAATTAAAAACCAGCTGTGCCCTATTCCTCTGTAAGCCCTCCAGCAGCCCGCCCGCACCTCCCTCCTCTCATGTCTTACCCCCACACACACCCCCCCCCCACACCCCCCATCTCCACTACCCCCCATCTCCACTACCCCCCGCCACAAACCCCTGCTGCTCTGTAAGCTGCCTGTAAGCCTGGAGACGTGTGCCTCCCCGAAAACACACTCAAACACACACACTCAAACACACACACGTGAACGCGCGCATGCACGCACGCACACACACACACACACACACACGTGAACGCGCGCGCACGCACGCACACACCCACACACACACAGTAGCCCAGCCCACCTCCCAAATATAAATGCTCATTTGCCCCCCGCTGCTTGATGTAATTTCTGGAGACTTGCGTGCCAAACCAAGCCAATAACCCCCCCCCCCCCCGCCTCCTCTACCACCAGCACAGCCAGCACACACACTCGCCCCGCTCCCTGTTGTACCTGTTACCGCCTCACATCAGCTAGCTCCCGCTCAGCCGCTAGCGGGGACACTCGCAGGCAGCGCAGAGAGGGGGTGCTGATGGGAGAGATGGGGAATGGAAAGGGGGAAGAAATCCAGTGCCAAACGCTTTATTTACCAACAGAAAGACAGACAGAAAGAAACGGGAAGAAAACTCTCAGCTGATAGTCGGGGGGGCTCTCTGAATACGTGGCAAAAAAAAAAAAAAGCTGATTTAATTTAGCGGAGACTTTTATTGCTGAGGTAGTTTCGACTCACAAAGCCTTTTGTTGGAGAGCACCCCTCTCCCACATCTTTTAGTGTGTGAGTGTGATCGCTCGAGGACACACCGACAGAATTGGCCTGGAAAGGAGTCGTGGCTTAGATCAGTGTGTGTGAGCCCCCCCCCCCCCCCCCCCCAAGTCTTGTTGCTCCAGATGCTGTGTGCTTAATGCTCATTACTGTGTACATTAGAATAGCTTGATGAATGGCCATTATGTTTTCCGCGGCAGCTTACTTTACATTTTCTTCTTCTCTTATTTTTTGAATAGATATAATTGAATTACTTACTGTATTCGTTGTTCTATAGAGAAAGAGGTACAGTTAATGATATAACTTAATAAGGGGTGTATCCAGAGGGCAGCGGTAGTGCTTAGCCAGCTAATCAGTGGTAATTCTATAAGTTCAGGTCCTTTAATTAGCTCATTTGCATTTTTCAGGATTAATCAAATTGATTATATAATTACAGTAGAAAGCATCTTCTTCTCGGTGTCTGTTAGCAATACACACGCGTGCGCGCACATACACGCACGCCTTGCGTTCACATTAACAGGGGGTTAACCCTTGAGGATGGATATGATTGGTGGTGATAGATGTAGGGGAGAGAGCTCATTGGACAAGGTTAAATGGAATCCCTGACACTGTGCAGTCTGTAATGGTGAAGATAGCACAGGGAGCGCTATTCACAGTATATAGAAAGCTGCGAGGCTCAAGGACCCATGAGGCATTGGCCATAAGCATTAGGCTTTGATAGCTTCTAATGGCCTGAGCTAACATTGGCTTGTGGTAGACAAAGGTTGGCTCTATACGTATATATCTCGCATTTGACAACTTGCTTCAGGATTATTATTTTTTTACAAGTCACGACACATTTAAGGGTCAAAGTTGATTATATTCATTAGCTTCTAAAGGTATAGTATATATAAAGTAGTATAGTATCACTTTCTAAGATAGTGATGTCTAACACAAGGCCAAAGGTGGGGGTAGAAAGCCTTGGTACATAAGAAATGAACTAGTTAGCTAAATTGGTATATTTTGGAAGTTTTGCATTAAAATGGGTAAACAATGCCAAACTAATTAATATAACATTGGAAGCAAACCAGAAGGCAGAAGGTGAATTGCCAATGATATAGTAGACCCCACTAGAGGCTCTTGGTTTGGCCTAAAGGAGAGGGTGGAGGTTTGCCACTGATCCTGCTTTATGGCAGCTGCTTTATGGCAGGCGTATAAGCCCATGAACGGCCCGTAGGCATGAAGCTGTGGCTGTCTTGCGGGTGGATTTTAAACACTAGTCTGCCAGCCATGGCTACAGCTTCTGGCCCATCTAATCTGGACTTGTCCACTGGCCTGCCTCCATAATATATGCTCACTGGGTATATAGGACATGTTAGGGCTAATCTCTACTAGGTGTGTCCATATGCAGGGACTTAAGTGCAGACGGATGGAAAGGACTGATTTAATACTGCTGATATCATTCTATACTTTCAAATCCCCCCTGCTAACCCCCTGGGAAATGACGGGGGAGGTGTGGGCACTTCAAGTGTCTCGATCACAAACTTTCTTTATCATAATATCAATCATTGTTCATAGTTGTTTTGGGAGTAACAGTTTATATCACTGACACTTTCTCGTCGTGAAGAAACTAACTGCTGCAAGCGATCATTCAATTTGATCAACAGCCTATTAGCTTGCTTTACCGTAAACCCTAAATGGAGCTATACCAATACAGTTGGCTATTATATTGCACTAAGAGTGTCACATTAATGGGACAACTATAAAGCTTTGGACAAGGTGCACCTGCATGATGAAGAATGTGTAAGCTACTGTGGGGGGTCTGAGTCGAAGCTTTTTGTTAGGGGGGTTATCACTTGGGGACATTAAAAATGTAAATGGTTCAGTACGCCATTCTATCCTCGTCTGCATTTTTCTCTCAAACTGCACCTGCGTTGCCCACTGGAGATATATTGTTTCCCTGTTCTTTTCCTTCACTCTGGCTCGAAACATGCCATCTGTGTAGCCTATTCAACCCACGACAAGGTTTCCAGGTTTTAACCAATACTCAGCCTAAGAGGAAAAGAGGCTAACACCCTTTTCTCGCTCATTTGTCCCAATCAGTATATCAATGCAGGTGCCAAAGCAACAGATACAAGTAAAAAGAACAAAAATGGTTAATAAAAGGGTAAAATGGTAGAAATAAAATAGAATCAAAAGTAATTGAGCCATTGCCAAAACTGATGCTGATATGGATTACCTCTCCTGCCAGTCCCCGGTTCTGCATAAAAGATGCCTCTGAAATGAAATCTTTATCAAAAGAGCCACCAGGTTCTCCTTAGCAGGTGTTTTCAAATAAGCAGGCGTTATTATTGCATCTCCGCCGGGAAATATGCATTTACAGCTTGGAGAGTGAGAGGCAATAGGGTAAGTGTTAACAATGTTTTCCCCAGTTTATGCTGCATAATTGCACGCTTCTGTTATGGCACCTTTCTATTGCTGCTAATTCAGAGCAAGCCCATTAGGCAGTGTGGTAATGTGAACAGTAGTCTGCAGTGCAGTCACTGTTTCAAAAGAGACGTGCTGCAGGAGTGCTGGGCCACAGAAGCAGGACTAAGGCATGTTCAAGCTCTGAAAAACTCCCGTGTCAGCCTGCAAATCATATCATTATGTGGTATCGTCGCCACTGTGTCAATGAATGGACCTGTTTGCTTTCAGAACAACTTTCAGATGTATGTAAACATCACCGACCCATAGTGCAATCATAGCCTTGTTCAGATAAGAGCCCTGTCACTTACCATGCAATTCGCCATTGACGTTTTTCCCTCTGTCTACACATATACGTCTCTAGACATTACTGTATAGCTTAGCACTGAAGTGAAAACTGTGTGTGTGTGTGTGTGTGTGTGTGTGTGTGTGTGTGTGTGTGTGTGTGTGTGTGTGTGTGTGTGTGTGTGTGTGTGTGTGTGTGTGCTGCCACCTACATGCAGGTGTAGTAGTGTAGTGGTGTATTGTATTGCATGTAGCTGGCAGCAGAGTAGGCTACAAGGTGGCAGTTCAAATTTGTGGATACATGCAATTCAAATAATACAAAACAATATTTCATAAAAAATAAAAAATAAAGTGTGCCCCCACCCTCACCACCACCACCACCACAGAGAAAGGCTTTCATCATTTGAAAGCCGTCTTCACTTGAACTACAGTAAGTAATGTCTAGAGATGTAGCCTGTATGTGTCGACAGAGGGGAGGAACGTCAATGGCAAATTGCCTGGGCAGTGACAGGGCGTTAGTGAGAGCAGAGATGATGATGATGTCTCTGGCGAGAACTATAGCTTCCTGGCCCAGAAGCTACAAAGCCTATCATCCAAAGGAATAGAGGAGAAGTGGCACAATTGTAACAATTTGGGTTTTTTGCTAAATGACAGTCCTCTGAGACTGTGTCACTTTCAGACATTTCACGTGTAGTATGGTCGGTGGGCATGTGATGCTGTGAAAGTTCATTGAGTAAACTGACACCACAACATAATTATAGAACACATTAAGCAGTGCATAAATGCATTAGGGCACTGTCCCTAATGCATTTATGCACTGTTACAACTATCCCACAAGACTAAACTCACTGCTGTGCACAAGCCAGAAAGACTAGAACAGATCAACAGAAGGTTATTCTACAAAAATGGATAGTTTTCCGTTTTTGAACTGGTAAGGGGGAAGAGTTAGGTTATCAGAAAAGCCCTGCGCTTTTTTCACGCACCTTGCACAAACGTAGATTTTCACCATATTTCTGCTCATATGTCAAAAATAACAGCTTGGTCCCATCTGATTTTTTAAAGGAATTGAGATGACAGGTGTGTGCATGTGCGTGATGACATCACAGGTGCGTGCAAAAACAACAACATGGGCATTACAACTGTGCCGATGTTACAATTGTACCACTTTACCCCTATAGGCCTATATGCTGGAGGTCTGCAACGGGTCGAAAATGCCGGACCCGGACCCTAATGGGGCCCGGGAAATTTGTGCCCGGACCCAATAGAGGTCAACAGGCATGTGACTTTTTGTGATGTGACGGAGTGACTTCTTTTGAATGGAACCATCCAGGTCGGGTCCTCGGGTATTCGGGGGTTTGGGCATACCCAAAGACCTGTATACAGTATGTTCAAGTGCTCATTTTTCTGATACATTTGTTTTTAATTAGTTGTTTTCATCATCATCATCATCAACTTTATTTGCAGACACAGGGTCCAGATATAACAACAGACAACAATTCAGAGAACACACAAATACACAGTATATCTATAAAAGGCACTTATACCAAAACTTCCACATATGTGATTGGTATCTGACAGAACTAATACCAGGGTTGGTTAGTAGCATGATATTCGAGTTCTGAGAGACATTTAGACGCCCAATAAATTTGTACATCAAAGTTCTTAAAAGTGCCTGAAAAGTGCTGACACCTGCATGGCAGAACAGTTCACTTGCACTAGTCCACCTGGGTTTTCTCAGCAAAATCCTCATACAGTCATTGTATGCAACCTGGAGTTTTATTATATAAAATGGGGTGATTGACAGCTGTGAGTGTGACAGGCACTCACCGGGTCCACTCAGGTCTTATTGGACCCGGAATTTCACTGTCAGAGACCCGAGACCCACGCCAAATGGACCCGGACCCAGCCCAGACCCAAGAGTCACTTGTTTTGAATGGGCCCGAGACATGGCCGGGTCAGGTCCTGGGGACCGCAGGGACACCTAATGCACTGCAGGGATGTAGTAGTGGAGGGTAAACGTGAGTAAATGTTTACCCACCTCTTTGAAATGAGGCAGACAGTTTACTTATCTATTTTCAGATCAACTGTATAGAAATCAATGAGGGGAAACAAGGTGGGTAAATACTCACCTTGGATAGTTTACCCACCTCTGTATTTACCACTATGTGCACATTATAGTCATTTAGACAATAAAGGGCATGAATAAGGTCTAAATGTAGGCTCTTATTTATCCCCCTAAATAAGTATTGTGCAAATTATGGTGATTTATATGAGGATGTCTGTAGTGTACGAAGGATCAACTAATTGCAGTTTTTTTTTATTTGTTATATTTTATTAATTTATTTATGCCTATTTTTATTATTTATTTCTTTTTTGCGCTGTCACTGCAGCTGCTGCTTGCATACCAACTTCGAGGTGCAAATGCAGGCATCCCATGCAGTCCAGTCCACACACAGTGGATTATCCTCTCCACATGCGCTGACAAGTGACCATTGACTTGACTTGGCCGTGAACGCGCTCTTTACGAGGCTCGCTCGGTCATTCTCTGCATGGTGGATGTCAACGGTCGCTCCCTGGATGCCTCTCGCTGCGCGCAGCCTTTTACCGATCGCCCCGTACGCTCACGTTCAGAGCATGCCTGCCCTGCCTGCCGCTTCTCCGTTCGGAAGAGACTCACGGAAGAAGACGTGTGTATGTGTGTGTGTGCAACCCCGCAATTTGTTCGGTTCTCCATCCTTTCCAGCAAACACTGTTCCCGGACAGACGGCCAGCGCGGAATGGATTGCTCCGTTTAAATAGTCGATGCACACTGAGGTGCTGTACTGTATGGCTTATAGCCCTCTCCACCACCAGCTCACCCCTGTCCTTTCATCTCACCCTGCCTGTGTGTATTAGCAGCTTATCGGGATAGAAACATTTGCAGGGGGTTAAAGAGAGAGAGAGAGAAAAGTCCGAAATAATCGAGTGTCAACTAGTTTTGGACCGTTCGAAGGAAAAGTTCAAGTTGAAGAAGGCTGAGGATTATGCACTGAGTGCCGCACACACAGCTGAAAACAGGTAGGCTACGTGATTTCTTCTTCCCCCTCCATCTCCCTATGGAAATGCTTACACACAACAGTCAGGAGTGTGTGACACACTCCTCCTGACTGTTGTTGTTGTTGTGTTTACACGCCTGCCTCTGTAACCACACAAACATTATGTGCAACCCGATCTTGTCGCAAATAGGACGGGGGCAGCGTTGAGCCGTGACATTGAGGTGTCTTTTCCCCTGGATATTTATTTATGGTCCTCTCGTGTTTGCCTGCTTTTGCGTTGGAATTGGTCGTGTGTGGGATGCACCCCTGTGGCTATAGTGTCACTCAAATGGCCTTTGTGCAGCTGCCTGCCTGCCTGCGCAATAGTTATATACGGTGCTGAAATGACCTTATGAATCGTGATGGAGTTTGTGTTTTGAAAGCCTGCGTAAAGCACATCTGCACGGCATACCAACACGTATCCTCATAATCCCCCATAAATCACACATGTATTGGCTACAGACCTTCTCCTCCAAGTCGTGATGGTATGGTATTGGACCTGTCGGGATGGAGCAAGGGGCGCTCAGCTAACCATTAGTTCCAGTCCGACGCGTACGTCTACCGCAGCGCAGTGCCCCCAACAACGCTCTCTCTCTCCATGCGGGGTGGAGGGGGGAGTGAGTGAGCTTGTCCCCCGTCTGTCTGCGGGCAGCGGCTCACAAAGATCCTGCTGTCCCTTCATAGCGATAAAGCGCCACAGTTTACCTCCGTGCTTCGGGCTGGTTTGACCTGTCTTTACCCCGCCAGAACGGTCACGGCTCTGCGTCGCCGAGGTGCGTGCCCCCTCGGGTACCGGATCTCATCAGTAAATCTGTTAAAAAGCACCCATCATCACATGGCTAACAGTAGCCTACCATACATCCCACTTTATATCCAGTCTTTCTATTCATTAATATTTAATCCATTATCTTATGTAATATATTAGAGAAATAATAGTTGTATAGAATATGATATGTTTTGGAGAGGGCAAATTTGGTCCCTGTGTCTGTAGTGATGTGCTGCATTTTAAATGTCCCCTCAGTGTGTGACTGCATGGTGTGTCTGTGTGACTTTGTGACAGAGATGCTGGAGCGCCGGCCCAGCTGTCTCCCCTCAAGCTGCAGTGTGGGACCATCACATGGCATGACGCCGGCCCGTTCACACATATTCACATTAGCGGGACGGGGCTCT
>NC_139634.1:33317591-33320091 GCF_964638095.1 Poromitra crassiceps | reverse complement strand
AATAGGAAAATAGCAAAATAACACGATATGAAACATGAAACATAGCATATAAGATCAGAACCAGGACATAATATGAGCAAAATAACATTATGAAACGTGGCATAAGATGAAAACCACACAAGAGCAATAATAATATAATTTGAAGGAGAAAAACGACAATAATCCGTAATCACCTTCACCTGTCCCATAACCTGGCCCGGAGGGTCGTTGGGGCACCATCAGTAATAAGCAGTAATAATATAAATGAGAAGAGAGAAGCAGTAAAGAACACTGGCAATGGCAGTGCAAGGTGTGATGAAATGAAAGGTGTGAGATGTCATATTATTATTATCAGGTATAGCACTTAGTCAATAGTACACTCAGTCAGTCTATTGCACTCCAAACTGTGTGTGTGTGTGTGTGTGTGTGTGTGTGTGTGTGTGTGTGTGTGTGTGTGTGTGTGTGTGTGTGTGTGTGTGTGTGTGTGTGTGTGTGAGAGAGAGAGAGAGTTATTTGTTGAGGAGTCTCATGGCTTGTGGGAAGAAGATATTCCTCAGGCGGCTGGTGTGTGTGTGGGTCCTGTATCTCCTCTCTGAGGGCAGAAGGGGAGGGTGAACATGCTGTTATCCTTGATGATCCTCAGGGGCCTCCTGTGGCACCACTGGGTGTACTGTATACTGTACACAGCCTAGGTTTAGGTTTAGGCTGGACACAGGGTCTGACTATGTTTTGGTTTAGGCTGAACACAGGGTCTGACTATGTTTAGGTTTTAGGCTGGACACAGGGTCTGACTATGTTTTGGTTTAGGCTGAACACAGGGTCTGACTATGTTTTGGTTTAGGCTGAACACAGGGTCTGACTATGTTTAGGTTTTAGGCTGGACACAGGGTCTGACTATGTTTAGGTTTAGGCTGGACACAGCATCTGACTATGTTTAGGTTTTAGGCTGGACACAGGGTCTGACTATGTTTAGGTTTAGGCTGGACACAGGGTCCGACTATGTTTAGGTTTAGGCTGGACACAGGGTCTGACTATGTTTAGGTTTAGGCTGGACACAGGGTCTGACTATGTTTAGGTTTAGGCTGGACACAGGGTCTGACTATGTTTAGGTTTAGGCTGGACACAGGGTCTGACTATGTTTAGGTTTAGGCTGGACACAGGGTCTGACTATGTTTAGGTTTTAGGCTGGACACAGGGTCTGACTATGTTTAGGTTTAGGCTGGACACAGGGTCTGACTATGTTTAGGTTTAGGCTGGACACAGGGTCTGACTATGTTTAGGTTTAGGCTGGACACAGGGTCTGACTATGTTTAGGTTTAGGCTGGACACGGTCTGACTATGTTTAGGTTTTAGGCTGGACACAGGGTCTGACTATGTGTAGGTTTAGGCTGGACACAGGGTCTGACTATGTTTAGGTTTAGGCTGGACACAGGGTCTGACTATATTTAGGTTTAGGTTGGACACAAGGTCTGACTAGGTTTAGGTTTAGGCTGGACGCAGGGTCTGACTAAGTTTAGGCTGGACACAGGGTTTGACTATGTTTAGGTTTAGGCTGGACACAGGGTCTGACTAAGTTTAGGCTGGACACAGGGTTTGACTATGTTTAGGTTTAGGCTGGACACAGGGTCTGACTAAGTTTAGGCTGGACACAGGGTCTGACTATGTTTAGGTTTAGGCTGGACACAGGGTTTGACTATGTTTAGGTTTAGGCTGGACACAGGGTCTGACTATGTTTAGGTTTAGGCTGGACGCAGGGTCTGACTAAGTTTAGGCTGGACACAGGGTTTGACTATGTTTAGGTTTAGGCTGGACACAGGGTCTGACTATATTTAGGTTTAGGTTGGACACAGGGTTTGACTATGTTTAGGTTTAGGCTGGACGCAGGGTCTGACTAAGTTTAGGCTGGACACAGGGTTTGACTATGTTTAGGTTTAGGCTGGACACAGGGTCTGACTAAGTTTAGGCTGGACACAGGGTCTGACTATGTTTAGGTTTAGGCTGGACACAGGGTTTGACTATGTTTAGGTTTAGGCTGGACACAGGGTCTGACTATGTTTAGGTTTAGGCTGGACACAGGGTTTGACTATGTTTAGGTTTAGGCTGGACACAGGGTCTGACTAAGTTTAGGCTGGACACAGGGTTTGACTAGGTTTAGGTGTAGGCTGGACACAGGGTCTCACTAGGTTTAGGTTTAGGCTGGACACAGCGTCTGAGCACTACAAGCTCTCTGTGAGTCCATGTCCTTACTGGAGCGTAACGTCTGTAAAATGCTGCTACATGCAGGCGCCGCACATGCTGGAGAATGGACGGATCTTTTGGTTTTCGTTGCATCTTCATTGCACCGCATGTCAAAATCAGTCATATCATCAAAAAACTTGTACAAGATTAGACCATTCACCACTTGTCATTCCACTAATGTCATCTCTCTTCTTTCATGCCCTTATGGGTTAGTGCGTTCAATACATAGGCAAAAGCAACCACTAACTCAGGATCAGAATCAATGAGCAGAGAAGCTCCACAC
>NC_139634.1:33310091-33312591 GCF_964638095.1 Poromitra crassiceps | reverse complement strand
TCCTGCATTTACACCACCTAACCCTCTTGAATTAAGTCAAGAAACAGCAACCCTGTGTATATAGGGGTTTACAAACCTTTTCATCTTGGGACGCAAAAAAAGGAATTTAGAGTGCGAAATAGAAGTCAATGGAAGGTCTGGGCGGGGTCAAGGCGCGCCGAGCGAGGCGCTGAGCAAAAGAGAGTGCTTGTTGTGTGACCGGTTAAGCGTGAGCTCAGCTTCAGCGTGAGCTCAACTTCAGCGTATGGTTGGCGGATGGTGTGAACAGAGGCGGTTCAGAGGTAACTGAAGGTAACTGGAGGTGAGGACTTGATCGTCCTTTTATCAACTGAAAGCCTTTTCAAACATTGCAAAGCGCTGCTATTGCACACTATGACACCTTAGTGCCTCATCAATTGGCCCACTGGATAACAACAGAGGTGGGAGCCATCTCTCAGCCCTTAATGGTCGACTAGGAACTGTGACCTTCTGGTGAGACGAGAGGTGGCTGAAAATGACAGGTCTTTGTGACAGAAATATGCAGAGGTCGCGGTTTTGTTTACACTGGCTACTGTCATTATCAGGCCTTGAGAGCAATTCGAAAATAATGTGCTTGGTGGCAGAACACCCTCTCTTTCGATCCCTCCTACTGTACATAAGCTCCTGGCTATCTGACAACTAGCTCACTCACAGCCTGTTATAAATACACAGCAATGCCATCAACTCTGTGCTCATTCGTGAATCCAGATCCGGATTGTGCAGAAAAATGTGTCCTAATCTTCAAAACAAACAACTGCTTGTCCTCCCAATGAAACAAGAAAAAAAAGCAGTTTTACATTTGGTGCATTTGTAGGAAAATTGCAGTACATTTTAATGGCCACTGTGCATTTAATAAGAGAGGATGAAAGAAGAGATAAAAGACGAGTCCTTGGTTTTGAAAAATAAAAAATGAAAAATGCGCTTCTCAAGGGGGGGGGGGGGGGGGGACTAGCATGGACCTTGGTTTATTCCTGCCATTGTTCTGGTCTTATTATAGCTTTTTTGGTGGCATGAGATATATAACCAAAGGCTTTGACGTGCAGTGCGCTCTCTTCCCCTCTCATCTCTGCCTCTATCCAGATGTGCTGTGCCTGCCATCCCCTCCACATCTGCCTGCCTGCTCCTCCTCACTTCAGTCCATCCATGCTGCCCCATTGTCCTTTCTGCTCTTCTCTCATCATTACCCCGAGTGTGTGCGGAGGCCATAGGTAGGTAGGCTCGGTATATACAGTGGTTGCCCAAGAGAGTAGAATTACACAGAGATGCTGATCAAGGAGCACATTGCATTGATTGCAGTAATTCATTAATTGGTGGGCGGATAGGTAGGTAGTAGTCTGATTTAAGTGGATTTTAATTATGTTAAAATGATGTTGTTTATTTGTCATCGATTTTGTTGGAATTAGCACAAACTCTGAAGGCCATGAGCTCACCCCTCCGGTATCTTAGCAATACTGTTTGTGACCTAGTGGTGTGGGATGTTACTTATATATCCTTAAAGTCACAGCGAAAAAAAAAAAAAAAGACTTCTTCTAACCTTTCACCTCATTTGATCATACATACACCTATTTGAAAATGAATGCATTTTTTTTTAAATAATTTTATTCAAATTCTCATTACTTTTACTTAATTCCAACCAATGAAACAATCGCATTTTCTTTGATCGGTTATTCTATTGGTTTAGACTTTTGAAAGATCACTTCCCATGTTATATCCCAACCCAGTATCTTGCTACAGGAAATACATCACATTAAGGAAGCCATGTGATTTCATTGTGACTTTAGAGAAAGAGTTTTGTGTAGCATAGATAGATTGTTCACACACAGTGCCATAGAGCAGTGTGTGTGTTTGTGTGTGCGTGTGCGTGTGTGTGTGCGTGTGTGCGTGTGTGTGTGTGTGTTTGTGTGTGCGCGCGTGTGGCGTGTGACACCCAGCATTAGCTGTGTTTTAGAATCCGTGCGCGGCTGCAGGGGGCAGCCTTCATGTTGGATCAGCGTGCCCATGGATCCTGTGGGGCACTGTGTGTTGGAAGCGATGGCAGAGAGGGACGATATCCACCATGACAGCTGAGCCACTGCTTTTACCTCCTCCTCACAGACATGTTCACGGGCCATTCTTATAAATACCAATTTTATTCAATTAGGAGACCTGCCTCGTTACATTTGGGTTAAGTTAAACAACAAAAGTACTGTAGATGTGTGTGCCTACTTGCACACACGGAGACGCATGCACAAGCACACACACACACACATGCACACGCACACGCACACGCACACGCGCACACACACACACACACACACACACACACGCACACACACACACACGCACACACACACACACACGCACACACACACACACGCACACACACACACACACCACACACACACACACACACACGCACACACTTTCGATCAGGAATTACTGTAGCTTTGCCATTTACACTAACTCCTTTTCCTTGATTTGTGGGTTCATTCAATTCCATGCC
>NC_139634.1:33305091-33307591 GCF_964638095.1 Poromitra crassiceps | reverse complement strand
TGGACACGCTGACCTTCTCTCGGTTGTTTGGCTTGGGATTTGTAGTGATGGCTGCTTTGTTGGAAATGCACGATCAGATGCTGTGTTGCTGCAGTGACATTTGTTCTTTCAGTCTGGCTTCATATAACGTCGCTCAGCCGCGTATCAAGCATGATTTCAGGAAGATGCCGTCCCCAGAGCTCAGGTCCAAAGAGTTTGATTCTATAATGAAACACCGTCTATTTTAAGAGAACTAGCCATGAGCGTGCTCATTGCTAGGTCATCAAAGACATCATCAAAGACACAAACCATCCCCACAACAGCCTGTTCTCCCTGTTACCCTCAGGGAGAAGATACAGGGTTCCGAAAGCACGCACAAATCGCTTGAGGAACAGTTTCTTCCCGCAGGCCACGAGACTCCTTAACATACACAAATAGTGTAGTAGCCGCACTGTACCGTACTGTAGCTGCTACCATTACGTATGTCTAACGTTTAATTGTATGTTTAATAAGGAATATGCTATTTGCACCTGTATGTCAAATACGCCGAATTTAAAATGCAGAGTTTAATTGTATGTTTAATAAGGAATATGTTATTTGCACCTGTATGTCAAATACGCAGAATTTAAAATGTTTAAGCACGTCTAAAGTATGCACCCGACACGTGCACCTATGTGCAGTGAATATGCCACTGTCTCTGACTTGTCTTATCACTATACTGCCTTATGCTTGTTGTGTCTCTTGTTGTTTTTGCACCCATATGCCCTGTTATATTTGTACTATTTGCACTATGTTGTAAACGGAGTCCACAGCACAAGAATTTCACACGTGATACTTGTACCATGGAGTGACAATAAAAATCTTGAATCTTGAATCTTGAATCTTGGTCATTACAGCATGCTACGGGCGCTTCGCAAATCTCCATGCTCACGCATGCGCTAGTTGAGCGGTTGTGGAGCAATTGTGTGCCGCGCAAAACCCCTCCAACTTATTATAGTAGTGAGATATTAGTGTCGGGCAGTAGATATCTACAAGTAGCGAAGCTACTACAGGGCTTTTCACACTACACTTAGCCGGGGGTAAAGTCAGTCTCTTAGCCTGGGGCTAAGAGAGCTTTCACATTTGCACAATCCTGGCCTACTCCAAAGTGGGCTAACACTGACTTCAGCCTCGGCTAGCTGGCCCTGCTCTGGAGCAGGTTTAGCCCCGACTTTTTGGGGATAACCCCGACTTTCCATCTACAGTTGCCAGTGTGAAAAGGGGCTAAGTTAGCCTGGGGCTATCTTAGCCCAGGGCTTAGATAGCCCCGGGCTAAGAGCATGTAGTGTGAAAAGCCCTTAGCTTAACTACATTTCTCAGTAGCGTGCTGGTAACTTAGTAACTACATTTTCCCTCAAGTTGTCTCGCGCCCCTCCAGGGGAGGGGCGCCCCACACTTTGAAAACTGCTGGCAAACAGTAACATAACATAACAATTGAACCTCTTAATAAACAGTATACTGTAGATTTGTTTCTCTAAAGCAATGTCTCTTATGGTGTAGCAACGTTTAGTTGTTTGGTAAGGCCATGGGCTGGCAGCACCAGGTGCACATTGCTGAGAGTCAATGCACATGAGAGAGAGTCAATGCATATGAGAGAGAGAGATAGTCAATGCACATGAGAGAGAGAGTCAATGCACATGAGAGAGAGTCAATGCACATGAGAGAGAGAGTCAATGCACATGAGAGAGAAAGAGTCAATGCACATGAGAGAGAGAGAGTCAATGCACATGAGAGAGAGAGTCAATGCACATGAGAGAGAGAGAGCAAATGCACATGAGAAAGAGAGTCAATGCACATGAGAGAGAGAGTCAATGCACATGAGAGAGAGAGAGTCAATGCACATGAGAGAGATAGAGATAGAGAGTCAATGCACATGAGAGAGAGAGTCAATGCACATGAGAGAGAGATAGTCAATGCACATGACAGAGAGAGTCCATGCACATGAGAGAGAGAGAGTCAATGCACATGAGAGAGAGAGAGAGTCAATGCACATGAGAGAGAGAGTCAATGCACATGAGCGAGAGAGAGTCAATGCACATGAGAGAGAGAGTCAATGCACATGAGAGAGAGAGTCAATGCACATGAGAGAGAGAGAGAGAGTCAATGCACATGAGAGAGAGATAGTCAATGCACATGAGACAGAGAGAGTCAATGCACATGAGAGAGAGAGTCAATGCACATGAGAGAGAGAGTCAGTGCACATGAAAGAGAGTCAGTGCACATGAAAGAGAGTCAATGCACATGAGAGAGAGAGAGTAAATGCACATGAGAGAGAGAGAGTCAATGCACATGAGAGAGAGAGTCAATGCACATGAGAGAGAGAGAGTCAATGCACATGAGAGAGAGAGTCAATGCACATGAGAGAGAGAGTCAATGCACATGAGAGAGAGAGTCAGTGCACATGAGAGAGAGAGAGTCAATGCACATGAGAGAGAGAGTCAATGCACATGAGAGAGAGAGTCAATGCACATGAGAGAGAGAG
>NC_139634.1:33292591-33302591 GCF_964638095.1 Poromitra crassiceps | reverse complement strand
CCTGCACCGTGTGCACACTGAGGATTAATGACATGTCTCTGCTCGTTGAGTACAGCTTTATTCAAAAGCCTGCCATCTGTGCCCTACCTGTCTCTTCTGTGCCCTACCTGTCCATTCTGTGCCCTACCTGTCTCTTCTGTGCCCTACCTGTCCATTATGTGCCCTACCTGTCACTTCTGTGCCCTACCTGTCTCTTCTGTGCCCTACCTGTCTCTTCTGTGCCCTACCTGTCTCTTCTGTGCCCTACCTGTCTCTTCTGTGCCCTACCTGTCTCTTCTGTGCCCTACCTGTCCATTATGTGCCCTACCTGTCTCTTCTGTGCCCTACCTGTCTCTTCTGTGCCCTACCTGTCTCTTCTGTGCCCTACCTGTCCATTCTGTGCCCTACCTGTCTCTTCTGTGCCCTACCTGTCCATTCTGTACCCTACCTGTCCATTCTGTACCCTACCTGTCTCTTCTGTGCCCTACCTGTCCATTATGTGCCCTACCTGTCTCTTCTGTGCCCTACCCGTCTCTTCTGTGCCCTACCTGTCTCTTCTGTGCCCTGCCTGTCCATTCTGTGCCCTACCTGTCCATTCTGTGCCCTACCTGTCTCTTCTGTGCCCTACCTGTCTCTTCTGTGCCCTACCTGTCCATTCTGTGCCCTACCTGTCTCTTCTGTGCCCTACCTGTCTCTTCTGTGCCCTACCTGTCTCTTCTGTGCCCTACCTGTCTCTTCTGTGCCCTACCCGTCGGCCACGCTGAGAAATCGGACCGTGGACTTTCCATAGCCTTTTTGACATTGCCTTTAAATACCACACATGTTTAAATTTGTTTTCTTTAGGGTGACTGAAGTGGGCAAGCTTGCATTTGCAAGTTGTCCTTGGGACACTAACTGGGGAAAGACATGAAATATACATTACAAAATCTGAAATTATGCCTGCTATTCCACATATGGCTATAAGAAACCATAGATTTTTTTATGTCAAAAGTAAGATTAATATGAAATGTTGTTAATGTTACTTCATGACAGTTGCGTTCTCTGCATGAGATACAAATTAATTGTTTATGGCATAGTTGTCTTTTATTCATAAACATTTGTGTTTGTTTAATTTATTTTGCATCAGCCACTAACAATATTTTTTATCAACAACAATTCTCAATATACAATCAAACTCTACATTTTAAATTAAAGGATTAATGGAAATATAATTGTACTACAAAATACAGTGGCTACTATACTGTAATATTATATTCACGTCAAAACTCAAACATAACCTTATTGGTCCTTAATACAAGTCCTGTATAATGCTACAGCCCCCAATAACCTTTTACTATTGGAGCAACCACCAGTATCAACAGCCATAAACATGCAAGTAAAGCTGTGTTCACCCCGAGATATTTATTTTTCTCCCTGTCGCTCGATTCAACCCTTTGGAATCGCTCTGTCGCTGTGTTTAAATCACTCGTCAACAGGCACAATTCTCAAGACTAGTTTGGACCGGGGAGAGCTGAAAAATGTACAGTGGGGAGGAAGAAGTTCCGAGAACGGTGTACACTGACCAGTATTAGGGATATTCTCAAGGCTCCCAAGCGGGGTCGTTGATGGGAGGGAAACACAGCGCGACTGGGACTGAGACACAACTGACACACAGACAGGTGGATAAGTTTAAGTGCACGGTAACACTGTAATTTATTAGATACAAGATACAAGATGTTTATTGTCACACGGATGTACAAGTACACACGGTGAAATGCTTGAGCTGTGTTATGTTCCGTTACAAGTCATCATCATCATCGTCATCAACATCGTCATCAACATCGTCATCATTGTCATTCACATTATCATCGACATTATCATCATTGTTTCCTGTCATGCTTAAACTGGTACATTAACATCAGAACATTGGCATCGTTATTGTCATCTGTTTCCTGTGCTTTTCGGGTCTGTGCTGTATATTGCGGATGCCCATAAATAATCTTTATATGTTATATTAATTAGTAGTTACAAGTCTTTGTCTATATATTGCGGTTGCCCATAAATAAATCTGTACATGTTATCTTAGCAGCTGGTCATAATGGTGGGGTAGATCTGTTTATTGTTTAGGAGTCTGGTGGCTTGGGGGATGAAGCTATTTCGTAGTCTGCTTGTCCGGGTTTTGGGGGTTCTGTATCTCCTACCAGATGGTAGCAGGGAGAACATGTTGTTGAGTGGGTGGGTTGGGTCCTTGATTATTTTCCTGGTTCTCTTGAGGCACCGCTGAGTGTAGAGGTCTGCCAGTTTCGGCAGCTCGCAGCCTGGAGGGCACGATGGTGTTGAACGCTGAGCTATAGTCCACGAACAGCGTTCTTACATAAGTGTATTTTCCCTCCAGGTGGGAGAGGGCCGTGTGGAGCACGAGGGCTACTGCGTCTGCTGTGCTCCTGTTAGCGCGGTATGCGAATTGCAGGGGGTCGTGGGTGGGGGGGAGCAGGGGGCGTATGCGGGATATTAGTAGTTTTTCCAGGCATTTGCTGGCTATGGGGGTTAGTGCTATTGGGCGGCAGTCGTTGAGGCTGGTAATGTTTTTCTGCTTTGGAACGGGGATTATTGTGGCCGATTTGAAGCAGGTGGGGACGGTGCGTAGTGCTATGGATTGGTTGTAGATGTCCGTGAATACCCCCGCCAGCTCTTTAGCGCAGGCCTTCAGGACGCGGCCGGGGACGGCGTCCGGCCCGGGCGCTTTGCGAGGGTTGATGCGCATTAAATAAAACAAGCAGACATGAATGATAATATTAATGCAATGGATTTAAATGGTACAAGACAGAAAACAATTGAATGAACTCAGCCATACAATTACCCAAAGTGGATAGTATGTGTAGTTCTCTCCAGCTTCCAACGATCGTCGCAGCAGTGACCTATCATTCCCTCACATCCACGTGTAAAGGAATCAAAGGATCCTGAGTCCCGGTCTGTACTCAGTTTTCATACTCTTTACTGTGGGTTGGGTCTTCTGTGATCTGATTGGTCCACGTAGGCTTTTGGGGTGGAGAGTTAGGAGGAGCCTTAAGGAGCAGCCAATCCGCTGCAAGGCCCCCTCCATCCCTTCCTCCATTTGCCCAGCTGCCTGACTCTGTGTGTGTGACTGTGTGTGTGTGTGTGTGTGTGTGTGTGTGTGTGTGTGTGTGTGTGTGTGTGTGTGTGTGTGTCTGTTGGGGGGGGGGTTCGGTCAACTGTCTTCACCTCAAGCAGAATGACATCATCGAAACTCTTCATTCAAGTGAACCCCCGAGTTCAGGGGAGCCGGCGCCTGTTATTTAAATAATATGCAATTAAAAGAGACAAATGAACTGCCGTCTGCAGCAGAACTGTAACTTGGGTAAATAGCTCTGGTGGGGGGGGGGGGGGGGGGGGCAACTTTGAGACCTTTCAGATACTGTGGACTTTGAGAGTTGGAGCTAGAGGAGTGCGTACTCAGTGCCGGTTTTACCCGGCTCTTTTCTGCTCTTAATCCCACTCCTTCCCTCATTGTCCATGTGTGTGTGTGTGTGTGTGCCATGCAACTGTCATATCTCCGTATTGTTTTCATTATTACTTAGAGAAATGTTGCATAAAAACGTTGTAGCTTAACCAAATTGTGTGATGAATGTTCATAAAGTGTGCATTATACAAACAGTAACATATATGTACACTCTGCAGTGACGTGTCCTCCGAGGACAGGTGGCAGGAGGCTCAACACTTGAGAAATTGAAGAAGGGAGGGGCTGGTGATGTGCACTCCTGCTTGCTTGGAGATAGCACAGCCAGCTGCGAGGTCAAGGGACGTCATTGCACGCGCAGCGCTGTGGGAATAGCTACCTTATGAGAAGGCCTTTGTTCCAGCAGGGCAGGTTACATAACTCTGCACATCAACATGTTGTGGGATGATCTTATTCACTTTATTGATTAGCATATGGGCTGTATGTAAATATCAATACCAGCATGGAGCCAAGTCTCTGTCAGGAGCATCAAATCCAGTTCACGGGAAGTGAAGAAGTCATTCAGTAGGAAGGTTTTGTTTGCTAGTGACCTAGCATTTAGCAGGGCCAAGCCAAGAGTTTGCTCCATGGCTAGCCGGACGATTTTAGTTTCACGCACCGATGTTTACTGCAGCCACTTCCGGGGTTACGGCAGCCAGGGCCCGAAATTAACTTTTTGACTCACCGGCGAGGTGACGTTAGATGGAAAACCTCCACCCGCCAGGCATATATTATTTACACAAAAATAATATATCGCATTTTTGTCACATATAGGGCTACGTCAGGGATTCCGCTAGGCATTTTTTTCAGATGGCCAATGCAGCCGGTAACCCGAATATTTGCCGGCCACTATTAAACAAAGGACGTTCTAAAATAATTGTTTAAAGAATCCATTTATTTCTCTATAGTCTATTCTTTATAGCCTCTATAGTTGATCTTTATTGCAGTATTGTTAAAAGGCAGATTTTGCAGCAACAATATTTCATTGGTCGGCATTCAACAGGCACGTCATTCTCGGTAAGGACGCTTTCGTTATTGAAACAGACAACATGCACGCTCCTACTGTAGCCTATCTATCTGCATTTGCAGACACTCATGAACCCATATCTTCTGGACATTGCCTTGATGAATAAACAACGCAGATAAAAGTGTGCAGACAGCGCACAAGTTGGGCTACGCACCTTTCTCTCGCACTCCACACCTGGCACCTGCATCAGCTCTCCTGCACTTGTTCTCGGCTCCCCTTTGGCTTTATTTGTGGTAAGCATTTTGATTCATCTCCTCATCATATGAGCGTCGGCAACAAGCGTGAGCGATTGATTGATTGATTGATTGATTCGCCCAACGTACCTCCGCTAAATTGTTGACTGCATTTCATTCCAGAGTCACGTTTGGTAGCCTATACGGGAGAGCCAGAATGAAACAGCCAGAAAACTAGAGACAGTCTCACAAAGTCTCTCTCATGTTAGCCAGCTGCACACCAAAACACACATGATATTATCTCCTCATATCATACGAGCGTCGGCAACAAGTGCGAGCGATTGATTAATTGATTGATTCGCCCGACGTAGCTCTGCTAAATTGACGACTGCATTTTATTCCAGTCACGTTTGGTAGCCTAAACGGGAGAGCCAGAATGAAACAGCCTCAGGAACAGGAAGCACTCATGTTAGCCGGCTGCACACCAAAACACAGTTTTAATTTTACATGATGACTATTTTGGGACCCACCACGTGGCGGGTAGACCCCTGAGCGTCACCCGTCAAACGTAAAATCTGGTCGCCAATGGCGCTTGGCGGGTGTTAATTTCGTGCCCTGACGGCAGCCAATCAGCGTTGAGCAACAAGCGACTGTTGCCAGCGAAATTTCGCTCGAGTTGGAATATTTCATCTCGGACGACGAGCGAATTTTCGCCCTATCACTCTGTCGCCGTCGCTCGGACGCCCAGCGATTTTTCTCCCAGGCGAATATACGCTCAATCGCTCGTTTGCATTGACTTTGTATGTAAACTCTATGTATAGTTATCTGTTATGACACAGTCTCTAGCCACAAAGGCCTGGATCTTGATACATTATCAAGAGCCCAATAAAATACCTTCAAGATTCTGTGATAATGGCACTTTTGACGGTGTAACATACAAATTATTAAAAAAAAAATTATTAGCCACTTAAAATGGAAACAATCTTATACATAGTGTCATGCTCATATTGTGATAGTGATGTTTTCTTAGTACGCTCCCACGGTGCTGTCAACAAACGTCCACGTCAACCTAACTCACAACTTGCTTCTTGGATGAATTCTGACATCGTGGTTATTTCCTGTCAGACGCATCTCCTCGACGGAGAATTCTTTGAGGTCAATCCGGCGTATTGATATGTCTGTATAGTTTCATTGTTATGAACAACATGACATTTTCTCATGTGTCTCTCTCCATTATTGGATCTGTCTCAATACTACCTATGCAATAAGCAGATGATTCTTTCATATTTTCTGCACAGTAGCAGCCAGGCAGGGTGAAAAACAATCGCTATCAGTTCATTTGAGTGATATTTATTGGGCAGAGAAGTGGATATAAAAGATAAACAAAGCGAATGAGGTATTGTCAGTGTTCTCATAAGAGATGCTCTGTGCTTCAGCGGACTGTGGAGTGCCTACGATTATGAGTTCACGTCTGCCTTATCTGTATGCAGTCCCCCAACAAACCATCGTGAATACAAAAAAATCTCATTTTTGAAAGAAGGAAATTCATAAAGATTGTTTTTGACTGCATTCCAGACATGTTTTTCAGAGAAAGGATTAGGGTGGATCCCCCTACTTTTTAATGTCTTCTGTGATCTATTTGTGTCCTAAGCTACTGCTAATAGCTAGAAGGAATCAGGGGAGGGCAGCAGGGGGAGGTGCTAACATAATGGTTGGTGATTTTTCACAGCCACCAGAAAACAGAGGTTTCCACCCAGTAAGAGCACTATAAAAATCCACCTTTTGTAGCCCCCGCCCACTTGAGCCATTGTGTCATGACTTCCTGTTCAAAAACGCCAGTTGCTTTACCTGCTCAGTCTGACTCACCTGGTCAAACCTATAGTTTGACTCACATAGGAGTCAGACTAGGTTTATGAGTCACAGGAAGTGTAAACACAATCGGAGCTTCCGATTGTGTTTACACTTCCTGTTAGTCTCTCAAGCCAGACTGTCTCTTCTACATAAGGTGAATAGCATCACAGTGTCAGTGTATTACCCTACGCGAGCCAATAACTCACACTGTGCTTAGACACAGTGTGATGCTGCAGACGGCACGAGGAATCATTTACAATGCACTCAGGCAAGGACGACAATTCCGCGGCCCCTGTTCAGCATGGGCAAATCACAGCGTGCGAGCTGACCTTTGGGATCACTATTAGGCCAATGGGCGAGTGGGATTTTCAAAGCGTACAACACCCTATTCTCCCTTCCACCGTCACAGCCCTGCATGGCACCACTGTGATAACAATGTGCCCCCCCGAGCGCGACTTGTCTTCTCGTTTATTCCGTCTGCCCTACAGTCGCCCGGCGATTATTCAGAGAGAAAGTACAGTAATTGGCTAGAATGCGTGGTGCACAAACGCCTGTTGGCTTTGCAACACATTCCCCTCCTGCTCCTCCTCCTCCTCCTCTTCCTCTGGCTCGTCTTCAGTGCAGCAAGGCAGAGCTGCAGCTGATATGCATAATCACACTGAGAGAGAGAGAGAGAGGGGTGAGGGAGAGGCACGAGCTGTTTCCAAACCCTCTTTGTGACAAGCCGCAACAATTTGGAACTTTTCAGCACAATCAGCCTGCTAATACTGTACGGACGAGAAACTATGAAAAGCCTTCACAAGTTAATGCTTGTTTTAGGGGGAAACGATGAGTGCGGAATGCGTTTTCTCCATGCAAATACTACAGTCAGGCATGACAAGAGGAGTAGGGATGCACCGATGTGACAATTTTGGCCGATACCGATAACCGATATTAACATTGCTGTTATGGCCGATAACCGATATTTACCGATGTCGATATGATCTGTATAAAAACAAGTTTCTATGGTAATAAAATTTTGAACATACTGAAAAACACATGTAAACACTGGATTTGAAAAAGCTACGCATTTATTTATTTCCAAAACA
Source organism: Poromitra crassiceps (assembly GCF_964638095.1). Lineage (NCBI taxonomy): Eukaryota > Metazoa > Chordata > Actinopteri > Beryciformes > Melamphaidae > Poromitra > Poromitra crassiceps. The sequence goes on along the minus strand of NC_139634.1, from coordinate 33,294,977 downwards.
TTTTGGGAAAAGCCCATAAATCATAGATTTATCACATTCCTCTCAATGGGAACATTTTGGCTGATACCGATGACCGATATTAACATTGCACCGATATATCGTGCATCCCTAAAGAGAAGGGACGAGGAAGTGGCAGATGCCTTCACTCTGTAGTCTGTAATAACTGCCCCGTGCATTTTATTGTGTCAATTGGGAGCAGGCAATTCTGCACAGAAAATACTGAGGGCTGTAATGTTGGGGGATGTTGCATAAATGTTTGAGAATAACGGGTGCTTGTTATATCGGCTAGACTAAATCTCAGCGGGCCAATTTAGCTGGCCTTATAATGGCATCTGTAATGCTCCAGTCTCCATGAAAATAAACAAGTCTGTGAGCAGCAATATTAAATGCAGGATATTTAGTTCACATTGCTTATTCCCAAAGAAACAAATTGGTGTTTTTACGACAGTCAGCTCACATTCACGCAAGGTGCTAGCCAGTTTATGGCAGTAGCTGTAAACAAAATATTGAACAAAACATCACGAGCAATAGCAATAAGCTGGGTTTATTACCTTACATTTCAGCCTCGCTCATAGAAATTCCAATCTACTGTTCCAATCAGCCGGCTATTGGTCTCTGCATGTACACACGTGTGGGAGAGGGTGTGATGTCTGCCTTAGCCGTGAAGATCCAGCAGGTTAAGGAGGGCTTTCCCTCCTGGCTCCAAACCCATCTGGACGACTGTATCTGTGCCGGTCCCAGGCTCATCCCTGAGGAGACCATTCCAAAACTCAGACCAGACCAGACGCATTACAGCTGTCACAAAATTACTAACCCGTTTCTCTATGGTCACTGACCCAATATTACCTTTGTGTGTGTGTGTGTGTGTGTGTGTGTGTGTGTGTGTGTGTGTGTGTGTGTGTGTGTGTGTGTGTGTGTGTGTGTGTGTGTGTGTGTGTGTGTGTGTGTGTGTGTGTGTGCGTATGTGTGTTTGTGCTGCTATGACTCAGGTGAGATCCACATCTGCCGCAGGATTGCACATGCACACACAGACACACACAGACACACACACACACACACACACACACACACACACACACACACACTCACACACACACACACACACACACACACACACACACACACACACACACACACACACCTACACACACACACACACACACACACACACACACACACACACACACACACACACAGATAACACAAATTACTTTTTATACTGTATTTTATTTTATTCTATGCTCTTACAATGCCGATCCCTCTCAATCTGGTGCTGGTGACTTCAGCGCCCGTCCAAATATCCCATCTCCTCTGTTCTTCTGCCCGTTTGACCCCAAAGCTCGGCGAGATGTGACCTCCTACTCGCACCATGAGAGCCAAAGAGGATCAGCACTCAGATCCACTCAGATTACCACCGTCTCGCTCTCTGTCTCTCCCTCTGTCTCTCTCTCTCTCCCTCTCTCTCTCTCTCCCTCTGTCTCTCTCTCTCTCTCTCTCTCTCTCCCTCTGTCTCTCTCTCTCTCTCCCTCTGTCTCTCTCTCACTCTCTGCCTCTCTCTCACTCTCTGCCTCTCTCTGTCTCACTCTCTCTCATCTCCCTCTCTCACTGTCTCTCTGTCCCTCTCCTTTAGAATCAATGAAAGCCTGATGTCGACATAGCAACTGATGGATCATACCATTGACACAAATGACAACATACTGTAGGTCTATTTTCCAAGGTGTTGAAAATGACCAGTGTTGTCGTTTGCGACCTCTTGTGGTCGTGTGTGTAACCGGCACTGCATGCCGGCGGTGTGGCCCTCTAGCGGTCTTTAACGCAACAACAGACTGATATTGAAATGACGCTTCGGGGTGTGGGGGGTGGGGTCGGGTTAACCTCCACCTAAAACCACATCCCTACCCTTAGCCAAGTTGTTTAACTTGCCTAAACATAACATGGACACGCGGTGCCGTTTGCAACCAGGAAATGGTGTCACGCTACCGGGCCGGACGAGCGGGTCTCATGGGACCAGCAGCTCCACTAGCAACTGGCTGTAGCTCCGCTCGGCCCGCAGGTGCTCCCGCGGCGGAGATTCGGTGCTCGGTGCTCCGAGCCTTCCCTGGGAAGTAACCGGGAGTAGCCGGTGTCGAGTCGCCCATATCCTTTTGGGAGTCAGTGGAAAATCAGACCTATTTGATCGTTTCGGTATGAGGATGTGTTGGATGGATACTCCATCGACTGCAGGATTTACATTTGGACAAGGACACGCAGGTCCACAGGCACACATGCACAGACTGCTGTTGGAGGGCCAGTTGAATGTCAGCTGACCCAGGCCTTGGTGGCTCAGTCATCCGTGACTGCCAACTTCACTAACATCAGCTCCACTCCAAAGTAATGGAACAAAGGC
>NC_139634.1:33227591-33287591 GCF_964638095.1 Poromitra crassiceps | reverse complement strand
GTCTGTTTATCAAGCTTTAGCATATTTTACACCATTCCAAAATGTATTGCCACACTGAAAATAATTGTGAAGCAAGTATTTAACACCATTAAATTAGGTCCATCAGGACCATCGGCCGGACGGATCGGTCCGTTAGCTGTGTGGATCAGGCCATCGACTGGATGGCCTGTGCCCCCCTGGAGAGAAAGGGTGAGGGTGAGGGTGGGCGGGGCTTGGTGAGGGTGAGGGTGGGAGGGGCTTGGTGAGGGTAAGGGTGGGCGGGGCTTGGTGAGGGTGAGGGTGGGAGGGGCTTGGTGAGGTTAAGGGTGGGCGGGGCTTGGTGAGGGTAAGGGTGGGAGGGGCTTGCATGCTGAGATGAAAGGTGAGAGGAGTGGCTGAGGTGTGCTTAAAGGAACACTCCGCCCATTTTCAACCAGCTTTGTATCATTAGAACATCAGTAGTATATCAGAAAACTGTATACGGTTTTGAAATCTGTCATTTAATTTGACAGTTATTGAGTGTTAAAGTGTGGACCAGTGCTAACTCAAATGAATAACTCATTAACTCAAATAAACTCTCAATAACTGTCAAACTATTCATCATTCATCTAGTTTGACAGTTATTGAGAGTTGATTTGAGTTAATGAGTTATTAATTTGAGTTAGTGTGGACCAGTGATGTCACTGGTCCACACTTTAACACTCAATAACTGTCAAATTAAATGACAGATTTCAAAACCGTATACAGTTTTCTGATATACTACTGATGTTCTAATGATACAAAGCTGGTTGAAAATGGGCAGAGTGTTCCTTTAAGTACTCAGTAGACGGAAATGGAACGAGTATGAGGCGTGGTCTCTGTTCCCCAACTGTGTTTATAAATCTATAAACATCATGCTTTAGATGGCCATTGGCTGAGACGAGGCAAGTCACTTCCATTTTGAAGTTTTAGATAAGGCAATGAATGAACATTGTGTTTTTGCTCGTCGATGTAAAGTGATTGTAAGCAGTTGGAGCAAAGAAGACATTCATATCCCCGGGGTGAGATCCTTACTACAAATACCAAGGCAATCATGTCTGACGTTTTTGTGATTAATTGACACTTTCACTCTGTGACTCATTCATAGGCAAAATCTGAGCTACTTCTCAGCTGTGTGGGCGTCGGGTGATATGTGTAAAGAGATCTGTTGTGTGTGTGTGTGTGTGTGTGTGTGTGTGTGTGTGTGTGTGTGTGTGTGTGTGTGTGTGTGTGTGTGTGTGTGTGTGTGTGTGTGCGTGTGCATGCGTGCGTCTGTGTGCGTGCGTGTGTGCGTATCCACGTGTGTGTGCATGCATGGGTCTTGGGGGTGAGTTTCTGTGGTTGACTGGTTGAGTGGAGAGAGCTCATTTGAGAAGACATGATTTGAGGAGTGATCAGGGAATTCCTCCAACATCAGCCCTCCTATAAATCATCTCTTTAATCAGCCTGAAACTACCTCTCAGCGCCCAGCTGACACACACACACACACACACACACACACACACACACACACACACACACACACACACACACACACACACACACACACACACCAACCCGATCTCCCAAAAATTGTAAAATAGCAACGTTTGTGGACAAACGTTGGTATTTTACAATGTCGGCTAAGAAATTGTAAAATGGGAACGTACGTGTCTACAGCGGTGGGCGTGGTTTGGGCGTGTTTTACGGAGATTTTCTGTTTCTAACCCCTCCCCCTACTCTAATCCTAACCCTAAAATCTCAGAACGTTACTATTTTACAATTTTCGAGCCGAAATTGTAAAATAGCAACGTTGGTCCATATCGTTGGTATTATACAATTTTCTGTGAGACTGTGTTGCACACACACACACACACAGACACAGACAGACACAGACAGACACAGACTCACCAACATTACCCACGCAAAGCGTCCGCTGCAGGCTGACAGAGCGTGACAGCATGCGTCACATAGCGGGGGCAAGCGAAAGATAAAGGTAGAGTGATTGAAAGAAGCGAAGAAGAGTGAGAGAGCGAGCAGAAGAGACGTAGCCTCGTTCGCCCAGGTTGGCAGAGTCGGTGCTGAGCGGAGCGGTGCCAGGCTGCTAATTGGATCGGAGAGTCTTTGGGGAGGAGGGTAGACACCGGGGGAGAGATGAGGAGACGAGATTGCTAAAATCCCCGTCTCCAGAGCCTGTCAGCCAAGAGGAGCCATCTATGGGCTATATTACGGCCTCATTTCGATGATGGAATCCAACATAGAGAATAAACAAGACCCAAACCTAATCATCATCCCAACGCCAGCCCCGATCCTCTCGCGGCAAAGGAGCTTTTTAAATATAAATATATATAAGCTCTTTGCTGTAAGGCATTTTAATCTGATCTCCATAGAAATGAAATGTCTGCACGCAGAATATATATTAATAACATCACTCTGAATGAGAGAGACACAGAGAGAGAGAGAGAGAGCAGTCCGGGAGTTGTATTACAGTAATACCTTGGTTTAATGCATGTCTGCTTTGGAATAAGGCTGAGTACTCAGTCAGATTGAGATGGTGTTGTGTTGAAGGGATGAGGTGCTCCCCTCTATAAATCCTCTCCCCAGATCAGATTGGGGGTTCAGAGAGAGTGAATGAGCGGAAGGTAAGAAAGACAGAGTGATGCGTTCCAATCCAGCTGAGGATTTTGCTGTCGCGCGCGCGCGCACGCACGGGGGGGGGGGGGGGGGGGGGGCACTGAGTTCCACGTGGTCTCTGTTAATCCTCCAATCAGGCCTGGTGTTGTCTCTGTGTCACACACACTTACCCGCATGCACGCACACACACACACACACACACACAAACACACACACACGCAGAGCAGGCAGAGCTAATGTTTCTCAGACACAGCTCTTTGGAGGATATTATTTGGTGTCGACAATCCCTGCTTCCTCTATCTCTCTCTCTCTCTCTCTCTCTCTCTCTTTCTCTCCCTCTGGCAAGCTCTAGCTCAATGGTTCTCAAAGTGGGGCCAGGGGACCCCCAGGGTTCCGTGAGGGGGTTCCAGGGGGTCCCCAGCAAAAAAGCCCCCCCCCCCAACTACAATTCCATCCATGATAACACAATGACAGTCACAGAATATATGACTACTTTGGGTTTCATTCACTTTCTGTAATAAAACATCTAAAAGCAAAAATCTTATCAGATGGGGGGACCCTGGGACAAAATGGGTGTCCGTGGTCTAATTTGTCAGTTGAGGGGTCTTTGATGTGAACCGCTAGCGCTCTCTCTCTCTCTCTCTCTCTCTCTCTCTCTCTCTCTCTCTCTCTCTCTCTCTCTCTCTTTCTCAACACAAACACAACCACACTACAATGCCACTCTGGATGTACTGCAGATGGACAGAAAGAGTGAGAGAGAGAGAGAGAGAGAGAGAGAGGATGACAGGAGCGATGTCAGAGAGACGAGGAAACAGGTCAGCCCGGCTGGGAGGTTGTGAATGAGAAAGCCACTGTTGGATGCTGAGGATCAGAATCTAATAGAATAAGCAACAGGAGATGGGAGGTCGGGACTATTTGGAAAGGAGAAAGCAGTTGAAAGAAAATAGGGCGAATGAGATGGGAACGGGAGAGTAGATGTGGAGAGAGGGCAGACGCAGCAGACAGAATCGTAGAGAGGAGAGGAGAGGGGGAGAGGAGGAAAGGGAGAGAGGAGGAGAGAAGAGGAGAGGAGAGGGGGAGAGGAGGAAAGGGAGAGAGGAGGAGAGAAGAGGAGAGGAGGGGGAGAGAGGAGGAGAGAAGAGGAGAGGAGAGGGAGAGAGGAGGAAAGAAGAGGAGAGGAGAGGGGGAGAGGAGAGGGGGAGAGGAGAGGGAGAGAGGAGGAGAGAAGAGGAGAGGGAGAGAGGAGATGACAGGGGAGGAAGGGAGTGGAGAAAGAGCACAGAGATGCTGCTGGAGGGGAGGGCAGTCAGCTCAAGCAGAGGTTGATGATTTTATTGGGTTCTTGGGGGCCTGGGGCGCGTGGGGGGGGGGTGGTGTGTGTGTGTGTGTGTGTGTGTGTGTGTGTGTGTGTGTGTGTGGGGAAGGAGGGGGTCAAGTTGGCCATGTGTAAACAGCAGCTGTGAAAAGACTGCTGCACACGCCACCACCCCGGGCGCCGCAGTCAAGGACTCGTCATGTGTTCTCTGTCGCCCAACCCTCGCCCATCTGCCGTTGCCCCATAAGCCCGGTCCCTGTAAGGAGGTTGACAGTGACAGCTACCTCCAGCCTGTAGGATTCAGGTGCGAGCTCGCCTCCATTAGAGTTTACACACAGTCAGCAGTAAAGCCGGCGCAGGCCCAGACACGCTCGCTCTCTCATTAATAGTGTGGACTCGGCACTGGCAGCCTCTTAATTGTTTCTCTCTTTAACTGAGCTACTTCATCAATAATCATTAGAAGGCGCCCGAGCAGGTGGGGCGCTTCTTAACTTCGTGCGGTGCGAAACACACACACACGCACACACACACACACGCGCGCGCACACACGTTCAAAAGACACACACTACACACACACAGCATGTGACTCGTGCATATAAATAGCCTACATACCGGAAGTAATTACCTGGAGAAAAACTGACGGCTATGTTATTTGCTTCGTAAATTAACATGGTGAATGCACGAGTCACGACATGTACTTATGAGTACGAGAGTGTTTTGCCGCTGTTGAATCAAGGCCTGATGTGAGCTATTGCTTTTATAAAAATGGTTACCAAGTAGGCCTAAGGCAATATGAAAGTAATAGACAATTCCAATTTAAATGGCTGTTATTCATGATTCATAATATTCAAAATAAAATAGTCCGTGCTGGCTCCTTGCACATAGAGCCGACGCAGTTGCTGTGCAGCGTAACGTCAAGTTACAGCAGGTTGCTAGCAGCTAGCAACACAGGCTATCTCTAGTTTAGCTAGTTGTTCTCAAAACAAATTTTACCATGGAAGAAAAACCTAACTTATACAGTAGGCTACATGTTACCAAGCAAGCTAGCTACCAACATCCCCACACTCAAATAAAACCTCTAGGGTCTGTGTGTTGGTGACAAACATAAACAGCTAATGTTATAGCTATAGCTAACTTTTGCTAATGCTTTGGTATGAAACATGTCTCCTAGCATAACGTTAGGCTACAGGGACCAAACAAAAAGGAGATGACTCGGAGAAGTCAGCAAGTAAGTTGGACTAACTGGCAAGTTTTGAAAATGTGTGTCTTTGTTACTTTATTCCAGCTAAGGTATCGGTTGTTCGTATGCCTGAAAGCCAACTCAGCAAGTCTAACATTAACGTTAGCTAACGTTAGCCTAGCCCCGTGGCTTTCACAGGGAAATCTTAGCGCTTGCGCAAACACAGGCCTGGAAATTGCAACACAGTCTCTTAGAAAATTGTATAATACCAACGATATGGACCAACGTTGCTATTTTACGATTTCGGCTCGAAAAATGTAAAATAGTAACGTTCTGAGTGGTTAGGGTGAGGATTAGAGTAGGGGGAGGGGTTAGAAACAGAAAATCTCCGTAAAACACGCCCAAACCACGCCCACCGCTGTAGACGCATACGTTCCCATTTTACAATTTCTTAGCCGACATCGTAAAATACCAACGTATGTCCACAAACGTTGCTATTTTACAATTTTTTTGGAGATCGGGTTGGGAAATTGACATTTAAGACATTTGTCGACATGATTTCAACAAGATATCCCACCTTTAAGACAACAAAGCAGTTCAGGCTCCATCGGCATTTTGAACTTCTATTTGTGGTTTCCGCTAATATGTTTAATTAGAACTAAAAGTAGATCTGGTCTCCCAAACAGGAACTATCTCTCCTGATGGTATCCAGGCGCGGACTGCATAATCGGGCACGTCGGGCAAATGCCCGGTGGCCTGGCCTGGCCTGGCCTGAATTTTTTTTTTTTTTTTTTTTTTGGTGCCTGCAGTCAGGCCACTCACTGAACAGCAGGCCAGGTGCCGCCTACTGGTTTACTAGTGGTTTTATTACTTTATTCAGGGTTAAAGTGGGTGCATCTCATTGTAAAATTGGACTCGGCCCAAATTGGGCTTCAAACGGCCCAAATTGGGCTTCAAATGGCCCAAATCTGGCTTCAAACGGCCCAAATTGGGTTTCAAATGGCCCAAATCTGGCTTCAAATGACCCAAATTGGGCTTCAAATGGCCCAAATTGGGCTTCAAACGGCCCAAATCTGGCTTCAAATGGCCCAAATTGGGCTTCAAACGGCCCAAATTGGTATCTAATGCCCGGCCTGAATTATGATCCCAGTCCGCCCCTGATGGTATCCCTCTGCTATGTTTTCAAGTGCCTAATAACCTCCAAAACGAAGTGGAATATTGCTTGACACACGCTGTCACACACAGCTTATTACTCAGTGGCTGTATTGAAAGGGAATGAATCGAGGAGAAAATGGAGAATAGAAGAGAACAATTTCTGGCGAAACAGAGAAGGAAATGTCTTATTAAGATATGAATACCTAGCTTGTATTTTGGCCAGAGAATTGACCACGTTTTCACTCATCGCGCTGGATTGAACAGGCTTGGTTTTGTCAACCATACTGCCTGTGTGGTGGAGATACGTCTGTGTCTCATGCTGTCAGTGACATTTCAGCTGTACATTTGGGAGCACGCTGAGTACTGTGAAGGTTGTCATAGCAATGACAGAGTCAATGCCCCCCTTCTCTTCCTTTTATTATCTATCTTTCTCTCTGTCTCTCTCTGTCACTTATTGTTTGTATTTCTCTCTCTCACTTGCTTCCATTATCTGTCGCTTTAAGTCCACCTCTCTCTCTCTCTCTCTCTCTCTCTCTCTCTCTCTCTCTCTCTGCCTCTGTCTCTGTCTTGGTCTCTGTTTCTGTCATTCTGTCTCTGTCTGTCTCTGTCACAACATATTATTAAGTAGACCCACACTGCTCCTCTCAGCTTATGATGTTTGCAATCTGCCTTTCCACTCCTACTACTTTCTATATGCATTTTTACCGCGATTGTTTCCCCTGTGTGTGTGTGTGTGTGTGTGTGTGTGTGTGTGTGTGTGTGTGTGTGTGTGTGTGTGTGTGTGTGTGTGTGTGTGTGTGTCACACTGCAATGTGGTCCTGGAGACAGCTATTGTAGCAGGAACTACCACAGCACAGAAGCTGTTTTGAGTAGTAGGAAACTTTGCCAGGTGTTTATATGTCTGTGGACAGATTTTACTAACGCAATAGTGTCAAAACTGTGCAAGATGCAGTCACAAAAATGTCACAAGTTGACATAAAAATGAAGACCGAAATGGGCGTGATCCGAGCAAGGGGGCCGGCCCCCCACATTGACATGACTGTCAACAGTCATTGCTCGAGCGACATCACTGATGACATCACAATTGCTCGGGTGACATCACTGGTGATGACGTCATCACTCAGTCAATGATAATATCCTTATTTATGCATAGAATTGGTGATGTCACTCGAGTCAATTGTGCCAATTGTGACATCAGTGATGTTGTGAGTGGTGTCACTCGAGCAATTTGTGATAGATACTGCTATAATAGAGTACCGCGGGAATGAGTCCGGAAAACATGGCTGCTAACACTAACAGCTCTTAGGTGTAAAAGACAATGGGATTTTTGCATGGGAATTTCAGTTAAATTAATCATTCTAGCAAATCTATTTCCTGCCTTGTCTGAGGTGAATTGCAAATGAACTAGATGGTCTCTACTAGTTCTTTGCTGATACTGAATTGAATTTTTAACTTTCTCCACAACTTTGTCGCATTCTGTCATTAACATTCGCCTTGTTGTTGTTGTTTCTCTGCATGTCCAGCTGTCTGTCTGTTATGTGTTGTATCCTCTCTAGCCACACAGCCTTCTGTCTCCCTCTCTTTGGGGTGACGTAGCCTTTGCCACGGTTCTCCGTGTGGCCCTCCTCCTCCTGTCATGTGTTGCTGATAGTTGTGCAGTATTAGAGGAAGCGGGGCCCTGGGGCAGCCTATTTGTATGGGCTGTGTGCTCTCGCAGCCTGCAGAGCAGACACAAAAGCTTTAGAGCAAAACACATCCACACGTACACACAAATCATTCTTGCTCATTTACTTTTCCTGTCCTAGGGAGAATCGCCGCGATGGGGGAAAGTTTGCCTGCCTGCCCTCTCTCTCTCTCTCTCTCTCTCTCTCTCTCTCTCTCTCTCTTTCTCTCTCTCTCTGTCTCTCTCTGTCTCTCTGTCTCTCTCTCTGTCTCTCTCCCTCTCGCTCTGTGTTGGAGGATTTCAGTATTTTTCAACCCGGACCTCATATTTTCTTCTATGTTTCACTAACTAGTCAGAGCAGATTTTTTTTTTTTTAATTGGTGCAATATTGAGCAAGATCGCATCAGCCGGCCAGCAGCTGCAATGGCTACGAGCGGCTAGGTTTTTGCAACTGACGGGCTCAGATTGTTATTGTCAAAGAGAGAAAGAAAATTCATGTTTGGATTCCCTTGCAGCAGCCTCTCTCTCTCTCTACCTGCTGTCTGTCACATTGGTAGAGATAGAAGCGTTGTCGGGGCGTCCCGGTGGCTCACCTGGTAGAAGGTGTACCATTAAGGCGTTGTCCTTCACGCAGCCGTCCCAGGTTCGAATCCGACCTGCGGTCCCTGGCTGCATGTCCTCCCCTCTCTCCCTCCCTGCCTTCCTGTCACTGTCCAGCACATACTATCCTATTAATAAAGGCAAAATGGCCCAAAAAATAAGAAGCTCCCGTAGCCCGTTTGTAACCAGTTTGTAATCCGTATAACGTTAAGTCCTGCTCAAATAAATACGGGCGGCAATCAAATTCAAATGCCTCGTCCAGATAGATATTCAGCCATAACTTCATCATTCAGATACGCTAACTGTTACCCCAATCAAACATGGCAGCCCCCCAGCTTTCCCCACAACAGCTGAATTCCGGCAAACAACGCAACTCTCGTGAGACTTGAGCAAGTCTCTGGCGAGACTTAGATCAAGCAGAAGGAGAAATATGTCTCTATAATAATGTCATGATGGTGGAATAATCTGATCCTGTCCGTGGTAAAAACAAGCTTGTTTAGTGCAGTAGGGGCATGCCACAACAGAGAAAGATTTCTGTTCTTATTACTTAGTTATACATACAAATAAAAAAATAAAGTGAAAATAGGGTCCAGGATGACAAATACTGAAATTCTCCTTTAAATGTAGCTGTGGGGAATGAGTGCTTTTGGTCCCTAGGCATGCGTGAGTTGCAGACAGAGGAGAGGAGAGCTCGTTCAGGGAGTAGGCTGATTGAGGACTTCAATAGTAAACATGAACATTGGGGGGTGCTGTCTGTAACCAAAGAGCCATTATGTTTAGCAAATAGAAATAAACAAAGAAGAGTACGGATCTATTATTAGTACAGAATATTAAGTGAAGGAAATGATTTGATTAAAGAAGCAGCAGAAAATAACTCGAGTTGAATGTTGATAATTCGGTGGCATTTGCATTGAATAGATTCCTGCTAAATTTAGCATACTTATACTTTTTTTTTTAATCATCTCATGTCATCATGTCATTGTTTTGGAAAAAATAAAAAAATAAACTTTGCACAGCCTGGTCCAGTCTTCCCTAACTGTGACAAATACAAAGAAGGTGGCATTTACAACATTTTCAACTCTCTCCTCCACCCCCAACCCCCCCCCCCCCCCCCCCCCCCTCTCTCTCTCTGCATTCACTATATGTCTGTGGCATTTGGCAGCTTGCTGTGTGAGTGACAGTAGAGAGAGATGTGGATCTAGAGTATGAATTAAAGCGAGGTCTGCTGCTGTTAAACATGGGGCTTTCAGGTGTGGCACGCTTATGGACAAAGATCTACGCAAATGTCAGCCGCACTCTGGCATTCTGATTGTATTTAATTTAGGAATAACGCCGCACGTTAAATAGCTCACTTGGACCACAATGTCAGAGAGCCACAGAGAGACTGAGCCCAGCGGAAGTGTAAGGAGACGGATAAAGAAAGGGAAGGAGAGTGAGTGTACCTCAGAAGCAGACCTGGCTTTTTTCCATAGAGGTCTGATGTTTGGTTTTTCTTTTCCTCTTCTGTGCCACCCCTCCTTCCCTGTGGCACTCTCCGTTCTCTCCTTCTCCCTTTTTAGGCGCCCGTCGTCTGTCCAATTACAGTCAGCGGGGGAGAGCTCACCCCTGGCTCCTGAAGGTTAGAGAGGGAGAGGGAGAAACACAGAGACACCCCTAGGAGGCTCGCTAGGCCTGGAGAAAGACTAGACTGCCAGAGTGCTCAATATAGCCTCTATTTTCTCTCATCCTGCAGGGCTAAAGTTGCCTGGGTCCACACCTTCGGATCTACCCACTCCACCGAGTTGGGGTTTGCGCTGCTTCTGGTCTGGTATTGTGACATGCAACAGCGGTTTCCTGAGTCGAAAGAACGACTTGTCCAATGAGCACCAAGGGGGACTAACGATTAGCCAATCCGTGTCAATAAACAGCGTGGGCGGGACTAACGCTGTTTTCAAGTGCGCTGAGGAGTAATAACAATGTTGGCCGCCATCGACGAGGTAGACGCCGCTATCAAGGCTGTTTTAAATCGATTTAAACTGTCACTTACTTTGAAAGCTGAACAGCACTCTGCTTTGAAGGCATTTACTCAAAGGGGAGATTATGTTGTTCTTCTTTTTGTGTTCTCAGGACTGGATTAACTAAATGTTAGATCTAGGCGGTTACATTGGTCTGTAGTGATTGGTTTGGGGGAAATTGAATTCCCCTGGGCGATTCCCCTCGTGGAAATGGGTTAGACAGGGGGCGATATCAGACTAGAAGATGGAAATGGAGGACAGCGAGTTGACCATTCAGTCTGATATCAGGCCATGAGCTGAGCTGGATGTATTTACAGTAGGAGGAGGGCAACATACACTACCTGTCAAAACATTGGACCAACAACATAGATTTATTTTTTACTATTTTCTACATTTTAGAATGATAGTAAAAACATCCAAGCTGCTCTATAGAATAACATAAATTTAATTTAATATGCAGTGACCAAAAAGTGTTAAAGGCGAGCTGAACCAATTTTTTTTGTTTGTTTTTTGTTAACCATGTATGCCACAAAATTCACAAAAATCTAATTCCTTTAGTTTTTCACACTTTTTCACATCGAAAGTTCATTTTTCAGGATTTCATTCATAACTGTAATCTACAGTATGCTGACGTAACGAAGAACTATCAAATTTCTACCCCATTTCAACCAATCATCACAACATTACAGCTGTCAATCAATATTCAGTGAAGAGCAGGGAAAATGGCTGTCTAGTGTAGGCAGACTTTCCTAGACCATAAATGTTAATATATTTGGCCAATAAGTATGTAACGTACAAAATAAAACAAACGGTAATGTCTTCATTTAGTGTAGACTGCAAAGACATGTTAACTGGCTCGTTGAACTCGCATTCCAAGAATAACGTTAACGTCCGTTAACAGTCTCCAGAACTGTCAAATCAAATCATCCGCACGCTATGTCCCGCCTCACTGTTCCAGTCAAAGATATGTTTATTGTCACTGGGATACGTCATCACAGACGCTGAGATGTCACTTCAGCTCATCTTTAAGCAAATCAAACCGATCATATATTTTAGATTTGTTAAAGTTTACAACGATGTAAAAGCAAAACCTTTGGAGAGAAATTCATAAAATAGGGATCAGCTTCGCTATTTATTTGTCTAAGAAACACATTTCAAACATTTAAGCATAAGCCTGTAGATGGAAATGGCTTTAAGAGGATGAAGAACCATCGGGTATTAGTCCATTTTTGAGTGGCAGTGTAGATCAGCGATGTCCTCAGCAACAGGGGACACAGACAGACCTATAGCAACTACATGCTTTATATATGATTAAAGTGCCGATGCTGGCAACAGCTGAGATGCTCCCAAAAGTGTGCGTCTTCACAGAGACACTAGAAATGTGTTGCAGGGAGATGCTGCACTTTCCTCATTTCACCTGAAGCACACATCAACACTTATGACACACGCAATTTGGCACATAATGTGGTCACAGGCACCCAAGCATGCACGCACAGAATGCACACGTAACACACACACACACGCACATGCACACACACACACACACACACACACACACACACACACACACACACACACACACACAGGCACGCACAACAAATCAGTGCTCAGCTATGCAGGATAAAAATTAATATTTAATTTGCTATGAAATCAGCTTTTAACGCCATTCAACGTGAACAGTACATCGATGTCAGCAGGGATAAAATGGTGTTTTTATGCCACTAAGTCTCTGAGCCATCATGATTAAATGAGCAGAATAGAGCACAGAAGGGAAGAGAAGGTAGAGAGAAAAGAACTCTTATTGGTGTAATCCTTACGAGCCGCTCTTAATTTGCATAATGAGGAAATGAAAGGAATATAAGAGAACAGAGTACATACTGCTGGTTGCCATGGAAATGAGAAATGAGTTGAGGAGATAGTTGTCAAAGATGGGCCACCGCGTGCCATTCATCCACAGCTCACTCGCATCAAAGACACAGTCGTTTATATCAGACACAAAACACACACAGCGCTCACGCAAAACGGAGAGTTGAATGAAAATGAGCACTAACTCTATAACAATGAGCCGTTGCCTTGTAACAGACTCCGGCAGGTTGTCTTTCGTAGCAGCGCCTCCTGCATGTCTCCAGAAGCACTCAAGAGCCGGGATGAGTCAGACGCAGAGTGAGTGGAAGTTATCTCGTCTCTCTTCCCTCTCGCACTCTCTGGGTAAACATGGCGGCTCGGCACAGACGGCGGTTATAAAATGATGTTTTTTTTTCTGTGCTGTCTGCTTATCTCCTGTTGCTCCCTCACAGCCACCATTCATCATCTCCATTACCAACCTAATCGCCAGAATAAAGCATTGGCACTTTACGTGTCTGCAAACCAGGGATATGTAGTAATTAGACATTTCCGCGCTTCACGCACTCGTTTCTAGGGTGGAGACGCGAAATTCGGCACTGCACTCTGTCGGGTCCCCAGTAGCGCACAGCCCCTTGTTTGAAGTCGATCGGACGAAACGGTTCTCGAGATATGTGAAAGCCATTTTGTGATTGGTCGAATTGCACGAAATTCAACGCTGCACTTTCATGGATCCCCAGCAGCGCAACCCGCCAAGTTTGAAGTCTCGAGACTTCAAACTGGAGATAAACCGCTTTTTGTGTTGCCAGTAGGTGGTGCTAGATGCCAGAACTTGACGGATGGCAATTGGCGGTGGTGGCGAATTTCGGACACGTGCATATAGTCTAGTAATATACTTCTAATCAGCATTTCTAGATTGGAAAAATTGTGTAAAAAATGATGAGCTATGTTAAAAAGTTGTGAAAATGTCCCACATATCATTTTTATGCAAATTAGTGCTGCCATCACCAAAAAGTATATTTTCACTATATCTCAGCCAATATTGCAGATAACTGAACAAATAAGGTGTCTAGACCCATGTTTCGAGGGTCAAGGATCATAATAGAACTATTCCTGAAGTGGCCACATGTATCTGTGGCATGCTACTATGCAAAATAGTGCTGCCATTATAAAAATATACGTTTTTTGTTCATGTACTAAATACCTCAGTCCAAAGTTCAACCCCTTCGCTGATGCCAACTGTGTATTTTGCTGGGTATTCAACCTCCAAAAAACAAGGTAAGAAGCTAACTCAGCTACACACCACACTACATCACAATACAGACGTGTAACAGGACACAATTCTACTACAGGGTAAAACGTGGTCATGGAGAGCTAGTAGCTAGTTTGTACTACTAGCGAGCTAGTAAACATATTAAATCTAGCTAGAACCTAGTTTGTTGATGAAGCTGGGTTCATCTCTTATCTCATAATAAGGGGTTACGCTTAGCGCACGCAAGGCACGCAAGCTAGAATAGACCATGCGATATTTCTCGTCAGATTTAAAAGTCCAGATTTCATAACAGGGTGCCTAATTTAATGGTTAAGTTAATGGTGATTTGGTGGAAGCAGACATTAAGCCTGCATGCCCAAAAGAAAACAGAGTGTAGGTCCTGCAGCCCACAAATGCTGTCCAGCTACATGCATCCTTCATGTGCCATCATGTCTGATCATGGTCATTTTACACCCCTCACTAAAATCAAAGGAACTGCCACAGAAAAACTACAACAGCTTCATACAATCTGGAACTGATGTCTCCGTCACATGAGTCCCCATACCGTATGCGATAAGTGTGAGCGGATCCCTACAACTCTCCCCGATGACCTGGAAAGTGTTGGGTATCACCGCAACTGTTATCAGCATTTTACAGGCAATCTTCATCTTCTGGTAGATGATACAGAACCAGAACCATCAACCTCACAGTGGCATCGCTCCCCCTGTAAATTGTCTTCAGGGGGTTCTGCTAGATTCATCTTTACACCAGAGTGCATTTTTTGTGACAAAGTTGAGATCAAAGACCATCATCGCAACACTGAGAGACCTGAATACTGTACTTCTCATCTTATACAAACAAAGAAAATGCATGGGAGCAAACGGAATCACAGGCTGAGAAATTGGGTCTAGTTCGTAAGGTAAAAGACCTCTTTGCTTGTGAGGTCAAAGCTTGAAATCTTTCCGCACAGCATTCGCTAACTATGAGTGCGGGATTCGCAGAGCCAAAAGGAGCAAAGCATAACGAGCAGTCTTGCATGTCAGCCGCCCATGAGAAAGCATTGATCTTGGTACTGGAACACATTCAAACTCATGTCGTCCAGCAAAATTAGGTCCCACAGCTATCTTCCTTGCGATTGCTCTTGTCAAAGAACTGAAATTGAATGGGTACAGGAACTGAGATTATCGTTCTGAGAATCTACTGAAATGCCTACAGAATAACCCAATCAAGGAGCATATCCACTTCACAAACTGGATGATCATGACAAAGCTAATGCCATTTCGTTCTGGCTTGTATACAGCTTACCTTGTTTTTTGGAGGTTGAATACCCAGCAAAATACACAGTTGGCATCAGCGAAGGGGTTGAACTTTGGACTGAGGTATTTAGTACATGAACAAAAAATGTATATTTCTATAATGGCAGCACTAATTTGCATAGTAGCACGCCACAGATACATGTGGCCACTTCAGGAATAGTTTTATTATGATCCTTGACCCTCGAAACATGGGTCTAGACACCTTATTTGTTCAGTTATCTGCAATATTGGCTGAGATATAGTGAAAATATACTTTTTGGTGATGGCGAATGCTGATTAGAAGTATATTTCCGGGGGGTGCATGATACCCCCTCCTTCCTACTAGACTACATGCACGTGCAAGGGAGTGGTGGTGGGGAGAGAAAGGGAGTGGTGGTGGGGGGAGAAAGGGAGTGGTGGTGGGGGGAGAAAGGGACTGGTGGTGGGGGGAGAAAGGGAGTGGTGGTGGGGGGGGGGAGAAATGGAGTGGTGGTGGGGGGAGAAAGGGACTGGTGGTGGGGGGGAGGAAGGGAGTGGTGGTGGGGGGGAGAAAGGGAGTGGTGGTGGGGGGGACAAAGGGAGTGGTGGTGGGGGGAGAAAGGGGGTGGTGGTGGGGGGGAGAAAGGGAGTGGTGGTGGGGGGGAGGGGGGGAGAAAGGGAGTGGTGGAGGGGGGAGAAAGGGAGTGGTGGTGGGGGGGGAGAAAGGGAGTGGTGGTGGGGGGAGAAAGGGAGTGGTGGTGGGGGGAGAAAGGGAGTGGTGGTGCAGGGAGAAAGGGAGTGGTGGTGCAGGGAGAAAGGGAGTGGTGGTGGGGGGAGAAAGGGGGTGGTGGTGGGGGGGAGAAAGGGAGTGGTGGTGGGGGGGAGGGGGGGAGAAAGGGAGTGGTGGAGGGGGGAGAAAGGGAGTGGTGGTGGGGGGGAGAAAGGGAGTGGTGGTGGGGGGAGAAAGGAAGTGGTGGTGGGGGGGGAGAAAGGGAGTGGTGGGGGGGGGGAGAAAGGGAGTGGTGGTGGGGGGGGGGAAGGGAGTGGTGGTGGGGGGGGAGAAAGGGAGTGGTGGTGCGGGGAGAAAGGGAGTGGTGGGAGTGGTGGTGGGGGGAGAAAAGGAGTGGTGGAGGGGGGAGAAAGGGAGTGGTGGAGGGGGGAGAAAGGAAGTGGTGGTGGGGAGAGAGGGAGTGGTGGTGGTGGTCGCGGGGGGGGAGAGGGAGTGGTGGGGGGGGGAAAGGGAGTGGGGGGGGGGGGGGGGGAAAGGGAGTGGGGGGGGGGAAAGGGAGTGGTGGGGGGGGGGAAAGGGAGTGGTGGGGGGGGAAAGGGAGTGGTGGTGGGGGAAAGGGAGTGGTGGTGGTGGTGGTGGTGGTGGGGAGAGAGTTAGTGGTGGTGGTGGGGGGGGGAGAGGGAGTGGTGGGGGGGAGAAAGGGAGTGGAGGGGGGAGATTAGGGGAGAGGAAAAGGAGAGGAGAAAGTGAGGGCTAATGGGGATAGAGCAGATGCACTCATTGATTGACTAATGAGCTTGATCGCTTGATCTGTCTGGGCGTGTGTGTGTGTGTGTGTGTGTGTGCGTGCGTGTGCGTGTGTGTGCGTGCATGCGTGTGTGTGCGTGCGTGCGTGTGTGTGTGTGTGTGTGTGTGTGTGCGTGTGTGCTTGCCTGTGAGTGATTATGTGCATTTTTACGAGTATGTGCAGGCAAAAATGCACTTACACGAGTGTGTTTATGAGGTGCAACCTGTTTGCAGGTCCCAACATGAACCATCAGCGACTTCTAACATTTAAACTCGCGCACACACACACACACACACACACACACACAGAGTTGCGGCCACTCATTTGCATGACAAAGGCTTGGTTAATTATTTAAGAAGCCTTATTTGATCAATACAGGAGAGCTGTATCCGACTGCAGGGACAATCTGAGCCACTGGATTCTATAGGCCTTCATTATTCATGAGAACCAGAGAGAGAGACTGAGAGAGAGAGAGGGAGAGAGAGAGAGAGAGAGAGAGAGACAGAGAGAGAGAGAGAGAGAGAGAGAGAGAGAGAGAGAGAGAGCAGGCATGAGGGAGGAAGAGAGAGAAGAGAGCGAGCGACAACAAAGGCGGCAGGCTCCTGTTTCATGTGTATTAAAAGTTTTCCTCTTTCAGTGCTGATAAATATTTTACAGGCTGTGAAACTTAGATGGGACCTTTCTGTGTGTAGAGGTGAGAGCGGAGGGGAAGGGTTAGGTGGTGACACGGCTGCTGTGGCTGCTGTGGTTTGTCTCGGGGTGAGGGGGGTCACAGGCCTGAAGAGCCCAACCGCACTGTCTCTGTGTGTGTGTGTGTGTGTGTGTGTGTGTGTGTGTGTGTGTGTGTGTGTGTGTGTGTGTGTGTGTGTGTGTGAAGTCTGATTTCTAAAATTCAAAATAACTATTATTAACTAGCTTAAAATAATTTGAGTGGATATACTGTACCTGTTGAAGTAGTGAGTGATTAACTTTTTTATGCCTCCGCCTGCGTGAGGGAGTGAGTGAGTGAGGGAGGGACAAAAGAGAGAGACAGAAAGGAGGAAGAGCACACAATGGTTCATTAAGTTAACGATGCTCTTTTCGCTCTTTTCTCGCTCACTGTACGTTCATCAGTTGTAAATGGCGTGCGCTCAGTTCACACGCGTTCAGCAAAATACGCCTTTTTAGCGCGTTCATGCACAACACCGGATACCCAGGAAAATATAATAGCATGTTGGATACTGCGGGGGTATGACAACACATCACGAGGCATAAAAATAAACTAAGACAGATGGATGGACAGACGCACGCTTCTCCATGATCTTGGCCCGATAAAACTCATTAAAAACTTTATTAATAATAATAATAATACATGGAACTTATATCTAGCGCTGTTCAAGGACTCAAAGATGCTTTTTTACACTATAGTAGTGTAAAAAGTGCAACAGACAATGGACAAACATGACACAGACACACAGGGACAGGCGGGAGGGGGGACTTAAGAGAAGGCAGAGGAGAACAGATGGGTCTTGAGGCGCACGACTGAAAAACTGTGAGGGACTCTGATTCTCTGATGTCAGGGGGGGGAGGGAGTTCCAGAGCCTGCGAGCTGCCCTGGACAATTAAGGCTCTGTCACCGAAACTGCGGAGGTTGGACTTGGGGGTGGAGAGAAGGCCGGCTGAGGTAGACCTGAGGAACCAGGAGGGTTGGTAGGGGGAGAGGAGGTCGGTGAGATATGGGTTGGGGGGGTGGGGGGGGATTTTGTAGTTGATCCGGTGCTGTGTAAGTGCAAAACTTTGCACTTTCAGAGCGCTCCGCCAAAAACACTAGATGCCACCAGCGCTTAAACACCAGGTGCGTTCTTTGAAAGAGGAGCGCGGGAGCTGAAATAAGTCTTAGGGATTTGTGACGCACATCAGGTTCAAAACGTGCAGGTGGTAAGGTGGTATACTTTTCATTTGAACGTCTATGCGTGCATGCATGGTGTGTGTGTGTGTGTGTGTGGGGGGGGGGGGGGCGTGTTTGTTTGTGTGTGTTTCGGATTAGTCACATGTGTACGTGTCTGCACCCCAACACAGCCAGGGGGCTCTTGTCTAAAAATAGTCATGATTCCACATACTGTAGGAGTGTGTGTTCTACCTTCCATGCTCTCTGCCCCCGGGCCAAGCCTGAAGGGGCAGGGGGCTAAATTAATTTGCTTCACTTGCATGCATATGACGCATACGTACACACACACACACACACACACACACACACACACACACACACACACACACACACACACACACACACACAATTATATCTGCCCTGCCATAGGTGCACCTCGCTGAGTGGAAAATGACCCCTCTAACCAACAAGAGTATAATAGCCTCGCAATGTTGAACTTTGTGGAAGTCTCTGGCGGGAATGGAACCCGGATACCCCGCAGTATAACTCCCAGCGTGTCACCTGACCTGACCTATAAAGCGGGGAACGGAACGACCAACCGACCGACCGACTGACTGACAATACCACCTTAAAACTCTTAAAAACAAGCACACAAAAAGTTTGTTCAAACACACACACACACACACACACACACACACACACACACACACACACACACACACACACACACACACACACACACACACACACATCATGCAGATTCAGGCATTCAATCTCTGAGGTAAACACCATCCCACTACAAAAACACATAATTGTTCCCTGGTTGAAAATCCATCCACTTTTATGGACTTCTCCTCCTCTGCAACACGCAGCTCATTTGGTTCCTGCTTCATCAGGGCTTTTTTATGCAGCCCTGATGCAGCTCCGCCTTCTGACGAGTAGCTGAGTTATGTCTCTGGATATTGTAGGGAGAGCGAAACAAGGACCGTAGAGCCGGGGGGCCCACAAGCAACTTCTATTGGAGACAGAAGCTATAGGGAAGATGTACGTGATGAAGTGATTAGGGTAGGGAGCCATGAGGGGATGAGGGTAGGGAGAGATGAAGGGATGAGGGTAGGGATGAGAGATGAAGGGATGAGGGTAGGGATGAAGTGATTAGGGTAGGGACGAGAGATGAAGGGATATATGTAAGCTTGTCAGGTGATTAGAGGAGTGGTTAGAGGAGTGATTGAGGCGTGGCCCTGCTCCTGAACATAAGCTAACAGGTTACCTTCCATTAAAAGTAGCACAAGATTCTGTTTCTACTTTTTGAATCCCACCTCGTCGTTTCAGAAGTGGTGAAAGTGAATATCTCACTCAGCCTGCTTGTAGCATTTATTTTGAGAGGAAAAAATTGAAAACTTTTCAGTAGGGGTTGATCACAGGTAAGGGTCCTGCTAAGGGTCATTTCCTGACTGGAACGCCAGATGGTGGGTGTTGGGCGAGATGCATTGTGGAGGAGGCTTGGAGCGTACCTCTGAGATTTCACAAAAAGGTTTATTTTTAGAGAGACGCTTCTTTTGTTCACCTTTATGACCTGTGCATCTGTGGGGAATGTTAGCCATGGTGCATGTCAGATGGCTTACAGATCTGTGCGTGTGTGTGTGTGTGTGTGTGTGTGTGTGTGTGTGTGTGTGTGTGTGTGTGTGTGTGTGTGTGTGTGTGTGTGTGTGTGTGTGTGCGTGTGCGTGTGTTTGCGTGCGTGCGTGCATGCGTGCATGCGCATGTTTGTGTGTGTGTTTGCGTGCACGTTTGACCGAACATTCATAATTGGGCCCAGTAGCTCTTTAGACTTTGACTCGGCTCTGTCGTCATGCCAACCGACAGTTTTCTTTTTGTGTTCTTCCCAATTTGTGTAGTTGGAGATGCTAGCTGCATGGAGGTGCCTCTCACAACACAGCAATATGCACTACTGTATACTCATTAGTCCACAGGCTCCTTCTTTGGTGTCTCTCTGAAAACTTTTTGTCTTTGTGACAATCGCTTGGCACCTGTCTAGCGTACCGAGTGCGCCTGAGTCCCTTAAATAGATGCAGTGGCATGTGTTGTATTCTGTGTGTGTGTGTGTGTGCGTGTGTGTGTGTGTGTGTGTGTGTGTGTGTGTGTGTGTGTGTGCGTGTGTGTGTGTGTGTGTGTGTGTGTGTGTGTGTGTGTGTGTGTGTGTGCGCGTGCTTGCGCACGTCCGTCCATCCGTCCGTGTGTGTGTGTGTGTGTGTGCATGCGCATCCTTCCCTCCGTCCGTCCGCATACAACAAGTGTGTGTGTGTGTGTGTGTGTCTGTGTGTGTTTGCGTGTGTCTGTGTGTGTGTCTGTGTGTGTTTGCGTGTGTCTGTGTGTGTGTGGTCTGTTTGTGTTTGTGTCTGTGTGAGTGTCATAAGTATGTCAGTGTGCTAGTCTCATTAAAGGCTTAGTCCTGGTCCCAGACATGCCCTTTCTAGTAGGGCCTGGGTGAAATGGAAATAAAATAAAAATAATAATCATATCTCTGTATTTTTAGGCTGAATGGTGATACATGATATATCTCTTGGTATTTTCTACAACGTGGGCTAAATGTTCAGTTGGAAAGTCATGGCCGCGTGTGAGATGTCACAAGCTAGCACTTTTATTAAAACAAGATAGGGCTGTGTATACGGACAAAATATTGTGCCAAATACCTCTGTCGATATTGCGACAACGTTGGAGGGATGACTATTGGTGCTTTCACAAAATATTGACACAAAGAGATTGTTGATAAGTAATCATCAGTGATGTGGATATAATGACCACGTGGGTAAAGGCAAATAACAGAACAGAACAGTCTGGTAAGTTCAGAAAATGACATCACTTTACGGTAATGCAGCCTTTAAAACCAGGAAGAGACCAAACTTATGCTATATCACAATATTACGATATCCAACATCTAAAACGCTATCTAGTCTCTAATCATATCGATATACTGTATCCAGAGCCATGTATATAGAAGAGTCGCGACATCTCCATTCACTCCAATGGACATGTTTTTTACTCTCAAGAGTTCCAGGACGTAAGGTCCTGGATTAAGCAGCACTGTCATTGTGTTATTTTTTTAATCAAATTGTACATTATCAGCTTTATTTTAGCATTCAAAAGTAGCGCGAGACCCATTCCTGGCTGCTCATTGAGTCACGCATTTTGGTCCTCCGCTGACGCCACTCTCTCTCTAAATTGCTCTGACTGTATCAATTATAATATATTGCCTCGCCTTACTTTCGCGGCATCTGATTCGACTGTCTGAGACCAGATGATGCCCTCCAATCACAACGCCAGCTGTGATGTCACCTGGAGAGCAGGAATCAGCTGTGATGTCACCGGGAGAGCAGGAATCAGCTGTGATGTCATCTGGAGAGCAGCAATCAGCTGTGATGTCATCTGGAGAGCAGGAATCACCAGAGATGAATGCTGGGAAAAAATTAAAATAAATCAAAGAGGAGGAGGAGGAAGCGAAGGTGGAGGAGAGAAAGTATCGTGAAAGTAGTCGTGGGGTAACGGCCGGCCTGCTTGTGAATTATAGAGATAGTTAGGAGACTGACAGAGCGAAGAGTGAGATGAGCACGTCGTCTGTCTGTCGCACACTTCACACGTCAAAGTGATTTCTTCTGTGTCTCTCTTGAAAGCTTAACTGTCACACAGCGTCTCTTTCTTCCTACATCAGACCACTGTAATTCTTAGACTAACCGCCACCCATTCAGCCAGTCTAAGTTGCCATTAGCAACCCAATAGGGTCCCACTCAGTGTGTGTGTGTGGACTCTGTCATTGTGCGGAGAGGAGACAGACACAAGAGGAAGGAGCCATACTGAAGGCGAGTCACAGAGAGAGGGGAATCAAAGAGACATATTGGATTCTAGTCATTCACTGAGAAGAAAAGGACACACGCTGGGTCCTGACAGTTGTAAATGTCACCCGGATAGTTTGGATGAATGGAGGATACCTTATATGTGGTGGTGTCTTTCTTTCCTCTCTCGCTGTGTGCGTGCGTGTGTGTGTGTGTGTGTGTGTGTGTGCGCGCACACACGCGTGTGTGCGTGTGTGCGTGTGTATGTGTGCGGTGAGGGCTGTGACGCATAGCAGAGAGCTACAGCAGGCGGAAAAGAGCCCCGAGGAGAGTCTTGCCCTTCACTGCCCAATTTCTGCACTACAGCATATGTGCGAGTGTGTGCGCTCATGTGTTTCCGGGCAGAGAGAGAGTTTGCAGCTATACTGTGAATATTCGAACGTGCGACGACATATAGCATTTGAGCCTAAAACTGTCTCCTGCACATCCTTGTTTCTGATTGCAAAGGTGGAGGGTCATGGAGTTAATGGAGACAACTCTGCAGTTTGAGAAGGTCGGGCTCGTTTGACTGCTTTGACTCTGAGAGCCGACTGCTTCCTGAGTGTCTCCTCCCGCCTCGCCCCGCCTCAAAGAGCCCTGCTGGCACCCCGCTGGGAGAGATGAGAGGCTTGATTACACTCAAATTAGCAAATGAGCAGGTTAATTACGGAACCAAACTCCTGTTTAAGAACTGTCATTTTCTCCGAGAGAGCTGGCTCCCTCTGCTGCTGCTGCTGCTGCTGCTGCTGCTGCTGCTGCGAGAAGAGCCAGAAGAAGAGTGAGGGCGGGGGCGGAGAAAAGGCAAGAGGTTTTTCTCTCAAGACGTCTCCCTGGTCTCTCTGCCCCTCTTAGCTCAGAAGCTCCATGTTTGAGGGTTAAGGGGGGAATGGTTGTTGTTGTTGCTTGCATCAATGAGCTATTCTTATTTCTTTCAGAGGACACTCTCTCTCTTCCCCCCCCCCCTGCATTCATGTTCTCTGTCTCTCTCTCTCTCCCCCTCTCTCTATCTCTCTCTCTCTCTCTCTCTCTCCCCCTCTCTCTAGCTCTCTCTCTGCCCTCGCTCACCCAGGAGACCGCATCAAACCCCCAGCTCTCTACCCACTCACCTCTCTCACATGGCTTTTCATCCTTCACTTCACACCAGCTTTTGGACGGCTTCACATTTTGTTATTTCGCTACAATGTTGCAGCTAGAAGAAGCATGTGGAAAAAACATCCTGTTCTGAGACACATCGCCTTACAAGTTTTACAAGGACGTTCTTTTTCCACACACACAAAAAGCATGCAGGAGAAAAGGCTAAAGTAATTAGCCGGGGGGAAAAAGTCGCCTTTTCTTTCTGACCTTGGGGTAGTACAGGCGGGACACTCACTGCTGGTCAGGTTGTTCACGTCACAAAGCCAGAAATAAAAGTGTTATAAGCCCAAGCTACGCGTGCCAGTGATCTCCCTACTTTGCATTGACCATTGGGTAATGGGTACTTTAATGACTGCAGAGAGATAGAGTGACTATGTGTGTGTATGTATGTGTGTGAGAGAGAGAGAGAGAGAGAGAGAGAGCGGAGGAGAGAGAGAGAGATAAATTGTGTCGGCAGATGTGTGTGAAGTCTGGAGCAAATGGAGTGAGAAGCTGAGCAGCTGGCAGAGACAAGGATAGGGTAGTGGAGAAGATGAGGAAGATGGGACACACACGCACACACACACACACAAGCCATACACACACACACACACACACACACACACACTGATTCAGGCAAGTGGAACACCCATGTGAAGTGCCGTGACTCACACCAATTCACTTACCAGACTCCATCATCTATATGTCATTCTGCGAGGCAAACGTTTTCGGCTAAAACACCACTCCACTAACTTAATTCCCCCCGCGTTGTCGTATACGATCGTCATCATCTGTCATTTTGCTAAATTAGAGCATCATTTCCCAGTTGTTTCCAGAGATTTTCTCTCTTTTAATTTTTTTTATTACGGCACAGAAGTCGTGGGAGTTTTGCAGTTCCCTCTAGAATTCCGGGGGTGCTGTTCCAGCCAGCAGGGTAGCTGTAATAGCAAGGTCTCTGCGGATGGCCCCCGAGCCGGAGAGAGCTTTGAGAGAGGGCTGTGTTCGGTAACCAAGAGCAGTGGGAGGCCATCTATATTTTATCCTGCGTTCATATTTGAGCGGGGGAGAGGATGGGAGAGGCGGTGCAGTGGTGTGCGCAAGGCTGAACACTAGTTGGCTTTCCATCCACCTGTTTTTATGTGAATTTTCAATTTGCACATAAAAAAAAACCCTGAGTGGAAACGCTGCAAAATGCGTAAAAAAAAAATGCAAATATCGCAAAAAAGATTTCACGCTTGAGGAAGGTGGAAAAGATGGCCGTATCGATAAATGCAGTGGAAACAGATGAAGCGAATCTTCCGTCGTCTCTCCATTCACAAACCACACATGGTTTCATGTTGACAGCCTACACTAAATAGTGCTACCCTTATATAGCCGAAATAATGGTAAATACAATTTTTAGATTGCCGTGGTGTGTTTAAACAGAAGACTGGGATGAATTTGCGACTCACTTCTAGAATTGCTCCGTGGATTATAACGTTATGCTTGCAGTTGAAGACTAGCGCCTGGAAAATCCAGAAATTGCATCTTATGGTCTATCTACAGTATGTAATCTTTGTAGGTCATCAAGAAACTTAACAACATAGATATGTGTTTAATAGAGCTTGGTCACTGGCTGCCTTTATCGGGTCTAGCAGCAGGCAGACAGCCTCAAACACAAGGTGATTGACAGCTCTATAATTCGCATAATGGCCTCCGATGGAAACGCGTATTATTTCGCATTTTCTTTTGCCGACTTTCTGAAAATTCGATAAAAATTTGCGCTACCTTTGGATGGAAAATCCAACTACAGTCTCAGCGTTTCCTGTGTCTCTTTCAAATCAAACAATTTAGCCGTTTCCCTACACCCATTATAGCTCTTCACTCCTCCCCGTTTGCCTCCTCCCACTTAGACAACTCTATTGGATTTTCGGGCCATTCCAAATGAATTGAGCTGCGGCGGCGTCTCATGTCCAAACGAGGCCCGTCGATTGGCTAAATGTAACTATATGCACAGTGATGGCGGCTGCGGTGGCAGCCATTTGCGGGAAGCCTAAACATTATAAACAAATCAAGCGGGCGTATTGCCTCCAGGCTCTCGGTTAGGAATGGTGTCTGGTGAATGGGCAGCCAGCGTGAAATCCAATATAGGCTTGTGTGAGGAGGAGGAGGAGGAGGAGGAGGAGGAGGAGGAGGAGGAGGAGGAGGAGGAGGAGGAGGAGGAGGGCGATCGCTCCAGTCCAATCTTCATCAATATAGCGCTATATAAGACTGCTGCCACCAAAACACAATACTATTATTTTAACCACTCAAAGCTACATCTAATACTGCTGCTGCTACAGCTTCTTTTACTACAGTAGCAACAGAAACAGTGTTTTACAGGGCTTCTCTGTTTAGGGTAGTGCTTATTTCTACTGTAGAATGACTGAAAAAAGCTTTTTTTTCTTACACTAAAAGATAAAAAAAGAGACTTGTGTGGTAAACCCTTTTTAAGAGTAGGGGGGAAATTACATCTACAATGTTTATTAATTAAGATCACAGTGGATATTATGAAATCGGCGATTGCTACTATAGTCTCACTGGCAGCATCAGTGATTAATATCAGTTGTACAGTTACTGTACCATCGTAGTTCAAAATGACACAGCGCAGTATAGTTCCAGTATCATTTCATGTCCCGGCGTAACCACTACGGCTGGGATTTGAAGCGACACTGAGAGAGCGTCGCATTTTCTCCTATATCTCCACCGCCAACTCTGTCCTCCTCGTCTCTTTTTATCTCCAGCGCTGTATCGCTGTGTCCTAATGGTTTAGCATGGTGCAGGAGCTGTGAGGGATAAATCACTGGAGGTTCAGGTGTTGCGAGCGATGCACCCTCCCAGAGGACTCCTTTCTCCTCTCTGATTTGCTGGATCCCCCTGGTTACCATGGAAACCCCTTTATCACCGGCAGTTATGTGACGCTGACCCGCAGCAAGGGCCGGGGGGCGAGCGCTGATGACCTCACACCATTTGTCGTAGTGTGCCCTTTGATGACCCGCGGTGTTCTTCTATTTCTGGAGGAAACGTACACCATACACCGTGAGCCCGCACACAGACACACGCACGCACGCACACGCACACGCACACACACACACGTACACACACACACACACACACACACACACACACACACACACACACACCTGAATGATCATTGTTAGTCATCTCAAGCCTTGTTTTGTGTTTGTGTACTTCCCTGCGGCACTGTGGTGTCTGCTTATGTGTGTGTGTGTGTGTGTGTGTGTGTGTGTGTGTGTGTGTACGTGTGTGTGTGTGTACGTGTGTGTGCATGCGTGCCCACGCACTCACCTCAGGGACAAGGCTATAGAGGTTAGATGTGTCCCTCCTGATGGATGACCTTGGGGGAGCCAGTCCCATCCATCGCTCTCTGTGCGCGCGGCTCAGAGAGCCAGATATCAACGCCGCTACAGCCCCACCGCTGCTGCTGACCCCGCTGATAGCCTCTCCGATAGCCACACGCTAATCGCCACAGCCAAACTCTGTCTCTCATCACTGCGAACAGTATTCATCTTGACATTTATTCTTGTACTGGGTCTTAGAGGCTTATATTTCATAACGCAAGTGAGAAAATCTGCCAAAGGGAGGTGATCATTTCATTTGTTTCTGTCGTGCCAAAGCTAGGCAGTCCTTGAAAGCAGACACAATCTTAAAATAAGGCCAATCAGTCCACTTGTTGCACTGGGAATTATATGCATATATCTTACAGTACTCCATCTGGCAGATGTATATTTTCCTTGTTTGAGGAGATTGAATATAAAACTAAATCATTTTTCATATGAAGAGTTTATGTTTTATATTTTCTCTTCTGAACAATATCTACCTGATGTTCTAATGATTTACTGTAGTGTGCAGCTTCACTCATTACATGCATCAAGGAATTTTACATGTTGCTGTGTTATGGCCATAGACCATATAAATATATGGATGTAGCCACCGTGATGTCACCCATTGGCTTTTGGAATCTTGTTATGAAACCTTGAGGCTGGCATTTTCACTGTCGCCATCTTGGTTATTTGGTTCCAGAAGTGACATGGATTTGGATGAGAAGAGCCACAGCGTGGCCTGCTATTGGTCCGTGATCGGCGAGCTGCGCGATCACTGGAGAGGCGACCTGTCAATCAGGCCCCAAAACATAGTTTTTTCTATCATCTATTCTACTCAAAATGGGAGCATAATTTACAAAATGAACATCATGCTGTTTTGAAGAAGACTTGAAGCTGTTGATTGAGACCATGAACTTGAGACCATGAACTTCAGGAAAGTGTTTACTGAAATCAAACCAGAAGTACGCTCATTTTCCCATCCATGTAACTGGACTTATATTTTCAGCCAGTGGAGTCGCCCCCTTCAGGCCATTCAAAACAATGCAGGTATCTTTCAACCTGGACTCTACTTTAATTTTTTGTATGTATCACTAAAATGTGAAAAGACATCTTTTGAAATTGGTGCAGTATTGACCAAGATCGCTTCAGTTGGCAGCCGCTTTTCCCACGTGCCCTTAGTGCACTATACCCTGGTTGGTGGTACAGGTACAACCAGGGTTCCGTCACAAGGCACAGCATTGAAAACCTATGTAAACGATTTTGCATCTTGCTGGCAGATGTGAACTATATTCATTGGAAGGCCTTCACATCCGCATCCATGCTGATGCGACTGTGTGGCCATAACCCCGCCCAGTGTGCTGTGCTTTTTTATTGGACTCAAACTGCTGCATTAATCCATTTCTCTCTATCGGGTAGCCATTATGGATATGACTGGCTTATAAAGATATGGCTGGCTTATAAACTATGTTTACGAGATGTTTTTTTGGCTTTTTGTCCCGCTCTACTCTAAAGTGGCTAAGCTTGTGTGGACTTGCGGCGGCCTCTAGCTGTCTGTCTTCCTTCTCCTCTTCCCACCCCTCATTTCATCTGTTCTGTGTGCCTTCCCTGCCGCGTCCTCTCTAATGAAGCTAAATGTAGCATGCTCAATGGGACCAGTCAGCTGTGTCATTGGTGCTAGAGCGGCCGTAGCTGCCGTCTATTGGCCCCACAGGCACAGCCACCAGTCCAGGAGGATGAGGGGACGCCACCAGAGGCTCTCACAGCACAGCAGTCACAAACACACGTAGTGTAGACACACAGGCACGGACACACGCATGTGGCAGCTCATAAAGTAGCTGACAACTCTCACTCATCGAGAGTGAGACTCACTCATATTCACATGTTTTGGACTTGTTGTTCCCTGTACAGTTATTGGCTGGACATTTTTAAATCAATTTCAGACTGTACTGGGATCCAATTTGAACCAACAGCTATTACAGCATTGTTTGGGGTTCTGCCTCACACTCTGCCGCTTCCAAAATATAAAGCAGACTTTGTTGCTTTTGTAACTTTATTAGCTAGACGTCTGATTTTGCTTAGGTGGAAGTCAACTGCACCCCCCTCTCATCCCGCATGGATCAGGGACATTCTTTATTTTGTTAAAGTTGAAAAAATCAGGTGCTCTGTAAATGGCTCACTTGCCAAATTTGATCAAACCTGGGGCCCCTTTTTTACACACGTTAAAAAGTTGGAGTTTACTGCCATTCCAGAGTAACAGTCTTTCATGCACAGATAGTGGGTTTGGAATGTATCATTCTGTATCATGTAAATTTAGTATAGATTTTTTTTTTCTTTTCTTCTTGGTGACCAATATGTACGTTTTGTGTTGTTTGTGTTGGTGTTGTTTTTTATGTTTCTGTCACTGGATTGTGCAAGATCTTGTTCTTCTGCATACTATATTTGACACAATATCAAAGCGTGACAAATGACCTTTTGAACACCTGTATGTTGTTGAAAAACTAATAAACAAATCTGAGAAAAAAAAGAGAGTGAGACTCACTCAAATGACCATCTTCACACTCTCTCACCACACCCCCTATTTGCTCACTCCAAATTTCTCTTTTGGGTCCCAAAACAGCTTTTAAAATTTTCTTTTTTCTTCTCCCCCCTCCCCGTTTCATCTTCTACCATTATTTTATCTGGCTCTGTGTCTGTATTAAGATGAACATCTATTCAGATATGACTTTGATTGACCTGAGAGACTAACGTGGGGAGTCACATGATGGGAGCGACTTGGTGGGGAGCTTTCTTTTGTTTTGACGAAAACGATAGCATATCAAAAATGCTATCGAATAAACCACACACTAGCGAAATAAAAAAATGTGTATGTTCATAAGGGCAGAGAGAGTGGGTCGAGTGGGTCAATTTAGCACGAATAATGTTCATTTTATTATGAACACGAACACGCACACACACACACACACACACACACACCTACACACACACACACACACACACACACACACACACACACACACACACACACACACACACACACACACACACACACACACACACACACACACACACGTACACACACACACCCTCCGGGAACAAATCTCACTCCAAGCTGGAGTCAGGAGTTGGCAGCCTTGTGTGTGCCAGAGGTATCCGTGTGTGGGCAGCAGAGAACAGATAAGTAACCGAGTCCAAATGTGTATGTGAAAGTGCAACTGTAGCAGCGGTGGAGATCGCTACTGTACAGCAGATCAAGAGTGGAGAGAGACGCGCTCGGCAGGGTAGCAGCCTGTCGATTGCGTCGCCCGCCGCTTCAAAGTTCTCCGCTTCAGGGTTTTGGTCTAGAATTTAATGGCTTTGGAGTGAGTGCACACAGTAACAGGAGTGGGAAAGGACTGTAATGTAAGGACCCTACACCAAGTCCAACATAGCCCACCACTAACCCATTGCAAGGTCCTTGATACAAAAGCCTCTCACACAGTACAGAGAGAGGGGGGATGCTAGTGAGAGGAGCGCAGGCTGAGAGAGAGAGAGAGCAGGAGAGCCATGTACTTGTGTTACAGTAGGTACTCACAGGGAGAACATGTGCAGGCAGGCGAACGGGGACGTTTTATTTGAAGCCAGATGTCTTTGTATGCAATATTAGAAATTAAGACTATATGCAATGGCGATGCTTCTCTGTTTATGAAGTCGTGGGGAATTCTATATTTTTAGGAATGTATACACATTTAAGCGTGGGTAAAATACACTAAAGAGTGACTGTGTTTTGGTGATTTGCGTTGTGAATAATAATATAATAATAATAATAATAATAATAATAACAACAACACACTTTATTTTTAAAGCAGCTTTCCAAAACAGTAAGTAAGTACTGCTTTATGTATATAGCACCTTTTAAAACACACAGCCTTGCTTTTCTTACTTGCTTTACAGGGTAAAAACAAACAACAAGAATCATGAGGTGTTAAACCCTCAGGCATAAAACACTAAGAACAAATAGTACAAAAACTTTAGACAGCAAACACAGTAATAAAACATAACAATAAAAAAACAATACAAACTAGAAGTGCACTCGGGGAGCGCAGACCACCACCAAGGCCAATAGTCCAGCCTGCTATGCTATGCAAATTTGGCCCAGTAGTTTCACCATAATCCTGCTAACAGACAGACACAGACAGACTACTGCACTTTGATCCACACACTCACTACTGCACTTTGATCCACACACTCACTAACTGCACTTTGATCCACACACTCACTAACTGCACTTTGATCCACACACTCACTAACTGCCCTTTGATCCACACACTCACTACTGCACTTTGATCCACACACTCACTAACTGCACTTTGATCCATACACTCACTAACTGCACTTTGATCCACACACTCACTAACTGCACTTTGATCCACACACTCACTAACTGCACTTTGATCCACACACTCACTAACTGCACTTTGATCCACACACTCACTAACTGCACTTTGATCCACACACTCACTAACTGCACTTTGATCCACACACTCACTAACTGCACTTTGATCCACACACTCACTAACTGCACTTTGATCCACACACTCACTAACTGCACTTTGATCCACACACTCACTAACTGCACTTTGATCCACACACTCACTACTGCACTTTGATCCACACACTCACTACTGCACTTTGATCCACACACTCACTACTGCACTTTGATCCACACACTCACTAACTGCACTTTGATCCACACACTCACTACTGCACTTTGATCCACACACTCACTACTGCACTTTGATCCACACACTCACTACTGCACTTTGATCCACACACTCACTAACTGCACTTTGATCCACACACTCACTAACTGCACTTTGATCCACACACTCACTACTGCACTTTGATCCACACACTCACTAACTGCACTTTGATCCACACACTCACTAACTGCACTTTGATCCACACACTCACTAACTGCATTTTGATCCACACACTCACTACTGCACTTTGATCCATACACTCACTACTGCACTTTGATCCACACACTCACTAACTGCACTTTGATCCACACACTCACTAACTGCACTTTGATCCACACACTCACTAACTGCACTTTGATCCACACACTCACTAACTGCATTTTGATCCACACACTCACTACTGCACTTTGATCCACACACTCACTAACTGCACTTTGATCCACACACTCACTAACTGCACTTTGATCCACACACTCACTAACTGCACTTTCAAGTACTTTGGTCAAATATGTGTTGGTCATTGCACTAGGCCTGCCAGTAATGGCTGTCACTGCACATTAATGACCGCTGGCTTCATCATCCCATAACAAATCCATATTGATTTTCTGACATTCAGCAGACACACACACACACACACACACACACACACACAGTACACACAACTCGGCTCTGCTTCGCACGTTGTCATAGTGTTTAAATGCATTTCGGTTGATCTATCATGACATAAAATATCCCAAATAACATGTACACGATTTCACAAAGCCAAACAAATGCCTAATCCTATTTTGTGACCATTTTCAAGCCCAGGTTCTATGTCTGATTTCCCCGAGACAGAAAACATAGAGGTGGCTGACTGTTGCAGACCTGCTTTGGGGTTCAAGCAGCCAATAAGCTGCAGCTCTGCTAACTCAAAGTTATTGAGCTCGCCGTCTGCTTGGTGTGTCGTCACGGCCATGCAGGGATGAAGCCATCAATTTCACAGTTCCCATCCATGACCAGATCTTTTTTGGTGGTGACCCCGTAGGCTCAGAGAGGCGTTGTGGAATCAAAACAGCCTTGCTTCCACTCGCGCTTATAGGAGTGAATCACCATCTGTTTGTGCTTCCCTCCTCTCTACCTGGGATGAAGTAAGATACCTGTGTGTTTGACGGTCAGGCCTCTCCTCCCCCTCCTCCTCCTCCCCTCGATTTGACATTTCAGCCTGAGGAAATGACTCTGCTGTGGCATTTATTCACTGCTCCGGGGCTGCACAGCCCCTGTAGCTGCTGTCAGTGACACTTTTTTCTATGTGTGTGTGTGTGTGTGTTAGCGGCCTATCGCTTTAGTGGAACGCTAGCTTGTGTCTCACTCACTCTCCTGTAAAAAGACTGACAAAAAACAACACTATACAGTATCCCTCGGTATTTCACCTCTGCATACAGCTATTGCATGGATGCACAACCCACACACACGCACACACACACACACGCACACCCACATGCGCGCACACACACACACACACACACACACACACACACACACACACACACACACACACACACACTGCATGTTGTACAGTAAAAAAGCCAGGCGAGCCCCCTCACAGACGGTGTCACCTCTGTCATAGTGTTAATTAGACAGTGTCACCGTCTGTCCCCAGTGACATTTATTGCACATTTGAATATTTTACCCAGACAGATGGTAAGAATGTCAAAGCGTGACACTGAGTTATTAAGCCCTAGCCCTCTCCCTCAGCGACAACGCACGGCTTGTCAGCACTCCATTGTTTTATTAACTCGCTGCAGCAAAGTTTGCCCTGACTCCTCTGTGCTGCCGCACCGTCCCGGTGCCATAGGTGAAAGAGCATGCAAACACACACACACACACACACATCTCAGTATGCACACACGCACACACACACACACACACACACACACACATCTCAGTATGCACACACACACACACACACATCTCAGTATGCACACACACACACACACACACACACACACACACACGCATCCTTGCACGTACACACTCACTTGGACAAACACACATAGTAATGCTCACACACTATAGCCTGGTCCCGGAATCCCCTCGCTGAATAAAAGAACAGGTATGCCTGCATGGTCGACCCCTCCACTGACACTCTCCATCTGCAGAGTGCCGCGCGTCTCTATATCACACATGACCTTCACCTGCACTAAGACTCTTGTCAGATAGCAGCTCAGCGTGGAGGTGCTCTCTAACCCCTCAATATGAGAGTGTAGTGTCACGCATACGGTCAGATCCACTCCTCTCACCTCCCTCTCACTCTGTCTTTGTCTTCTCTGCCGGCTTAAGATGTAATAGACTCGCAGTGTTGCAAGCACACAGCCTCGCCGTCACAATGCTGCGGACACGTTTTCCTACGTAAGCATTAGATTACTCAAGACGCAACATATTCTAAATATTTTGGATTACTTTTGCAATACTTCAAAATCGTCTTGCTGAGCCCATTTGTCTGGGTCACTCTAGCCGTTTTCACACATGCGCTTTTTACCGCTAAATGACCCGAAAGCGGTCTAATTCCTTCATGTGTGAAAGTTGTTTTCCGGTATAAGCGCGACCCCGTCATCGCGGACTTTTCACCAGTTTCGAGCTAGTCAGAAGAGCGGTATGCCGCGATAAGGGACACAAGTGTGAAACGGGTCCAGTCATTTGCCGGTCCTTCTCTCATGGGCGAGGTGTACACACGTTGCTTAACGTTCACTTCCAGCGTGCATCATCTAATCATTCGCGCACATCAAAGCCACTACATACATACAAGCGTTGGGCGGCTTGCAAGCCGCTGCCATTCTCGCTGTCTGTCCTGTGTCGGGCTGCTGCGAAGTGCGGAGGACTGAAGGACTGGCCTCTCTCGAGCAGAGAGGGGAGGGGGGAAATCGGCTGTGTTCATTACGCTGGCTTGACGCTGCCTGGATACTACTCTGCACTGCAGCCCATGAGCGAATGTGAAGGATACAACATACTCTTAAGTCAAACGAGTGTGATTTATTGTGTGACAAGCAAACTTATTTCACCATCTGAGTTTTGCCGACCCCCAAAATAAGTTTCTAGGTTGTCATGAGAGCGGTACGTATGGCTGCTTCATGTGTGGGCGTGCTCCCCCCCTCTCTCTGCTCGTACTCTGGCCAGTCCTTCAGTCCAGCCCGACAGGGACACAGACACCGAAAATGGCAAAGGCTTGTTCGAGTCTTGCAAGCCGCCCAACGCTTGTAAGCAGATGCATGAAGCGAAATGTGGAAGTATTTTGCTTATGTTGCTGACAGCGAAGGCAAGCCCGGACACATCAAACGAAGCCAGTCTGTAAAAAGTGCTTCAAGGTGAACGGATAAACATCGAACCAGCCAGGCGATTTCTCTCAGACACGGATCCCAACTTCTTCAAAGATTTCAGTTCAAAGACTGGTTAGCAAATGTGAAGGATACAACTTACATGCCCTCTTAAGTCAAACGAGTGTGATTTATTGTGTGACAAGCGAACTTATTTCACCATCGGAGTTTTGCCGACCCCCAAAATAAGCTCCCCCCTCCCCCCGCCCCCCAACATACAGGCTATTTGACGACTATATTCACACATGCAGCGCTCAGGTGTGAAGGGAAATATTATAATATTGACTTACAGGTAATTTTCCGGTACGCATGTGTGAAAACGGCTTATGTAATGCGGTTGTGACGCGCACTAATGTAACGATGCAATCTTCTTCAGCATGTTTATTATGTGTTATTATGTGTATATATATATATATATATATATATATATATATATATATATATATATATATATATATATATATTATGTGTTGCCTGTGCGTCTCCTCACACATTGCCATTCTCTTGTGGTGTGTGCTATAGCGGCACTGCACGCACACAAATTGCTGAACTTTTCTTTTGAATTCTGTTTATGGGAAATGCATGACTCATATTAATTTGAGAGCAAACAAAACAAACAAAGTAATCCCTTAAATATGGTATTCTTAAAGATAGTAACTGTATCCATAATATCACCAATCTAAACTGTAACTAATGGAATACAGTTACTCATATTTTGTATTTTAAACACTATTTGTATTCCATTACTCTCCAACTTTGTACATACTGTAAGTAGCCTAAGTAAGTAATGTAAGTACGTACGTATGTACTTAATTATGTAAGTACATAGGTAAGTAGGTAAGTAAGTAACAACAACATACATTTTATACTTGTTGATTCCAGAGGGTTGGGCCTGAAACTGAAAAGGTGCGGTGACCTTTTATCTTGGAGCGGGGGATGGATAAAAAGATTCGAGGTACAAAGTGGTTGAGAAGTGGAAGGAAGGAGGAGATCAGAAATGTAACCGGAGGCAAGGTCATGCAGGCCTTATATGTTAACAGGATCTGGTAGATTATTCTGTATTTTCTACGGGAAGCCATATGGGACATACAGCTAGTTCTAGTTAATAGCCTGGTCGCTGCATTTTGACCCGACTGTAAAAGATTTAGAGCAGCTTGACCGAGGCACGAGTAGAGGGAATTGCAATATGGGAGAAGATGAAAGTGTGAATTAATAGTTCGAGACCTGTGGATACATCTCTTTGTAATATTTCTTAGTTGAAGAAAACAGGGCTGGACGAGCTTTGTAAAAATGTAAGAATACAAAAATTAAAAACATCATCTTATTCCATCGACAATTTTATACATGTCAAGTTCAATTTACATCCCTTTCCATAAATATGTATCACCTCCTGGTGTACATACTATCTGCTTCAGTACAATTTATACCTCCAAATCACATCTTCCAAACAACAAGTCCTTCTGCTGTTTTCTTACTTACAGTTCTCAAATTTATTAAACGTTGACTTTGAAAATAAGTTCACCAGCACCGCTCTGGTAATGTGTTGTTATGTAGGGCAGGGGTTCCATCTTGAAATCCTTTTGCAACATAGTGAGATAGAATGAAGTGTAGTGTTTGTTTTGTTGTTGTTGTTGTTTTCTCAAAAGCTATTGGTCTAAATCAGTGGTTCTCAACTGGTGTAGCCTCAGGACCCACTATTTTTCTTGTCATGAAGTCGCGACCCAAATTTCAGATTTTTTTTTAAACCACTCAAATTTATTGCACAAAAAATAGCGCATTCATTTAATACACAATGCCTTCATGCACTGTTATAAACCTCAAATGAACAAAAAAGTGCAACAGAAGTGCAACTAGGGCTAAAAACCAATTGAAATAAGGCAGACTTGAATTACAGGCAAGTCAAACTGGTCATGCTCAGAAAGTCTTATTTGAACAATATGAAATATGAAATAAAAGGCAGACTTATCTTGAATTACATGCCTATATGTTTTTAAACAAGTTAATAATAATAATAATAAAACAAGTTAACCTGGTCATGCTAATCCAGTTTCAATAGTCTGAATTTAACTAATATGAAATAAAAATGCTTTATGCTTTTTAGTTAAACTAGTCATAACTTCTAATTAAACTGGGGCCATGCTAATCCAGTTTCAATCATCTTGAACTAAAATTAAATATGAAATGAAAAGGCAGACTTCTCTTGAATTACAGAGCATATGCTTCAGCTTGTTAAACAAGTAAAACTGGTCAGGCTAATCCAGTTTCAATAATCTGAATTTAACTCAAATGAAATATGAAAAAACAAAAAAACAAAAAAACTTTTTTTTTTTTTTTTTTTTTTTGGGCCAATGTCCGCGACCCAATCAAAACGGCCCCGCGACCCACCTTTGGGTCGCGACCCACCAGTTGAGAAACGCTGGTCTAAATCACACTAATCAATACTTTTTCGAGTCTCCTAAGACTCTGTAAAGTCGTACTTTGAAAGACTGCAGCAGAGAGCTCGCAATCGTGAACCCGTCTTCTCTTTGAGACGGCACGAGTTGACATTCTAGGCCTCGTTTGTTGACTCATCCTAAACCTTCCTCGCAGCTGCTGTCATCCTGTCTCATTTCAAGAGCTCATTCTCATCTTGTCCGTCATTTCTCCCACGGGTTTTTGAGCTCTGTGTAATTACCCAGTGTGTTTGCACCTTGGCTCCATCTCCCTTCCCTGCCTTGTCACACAGCCAGGGTGCGTTCACGGGAAGCGTGTGTGTGACGCTTTTGCATGCGCCAATCAGTCTTTAGCAAAAATGCGGGTGTGAAGGGCGAGAGTGTGCAACACTAGTGCTCGTGTGTGTTTGGCAGCACACGTGTGACAGCCCCACTCTGGCAGACGCGGGCAGACAGAGAGAGGGACCTTGTCCTCTCTAATCCCTTTGTTTGGACTCAGATTAGAGCTGTGCGAGGCCTGCAGAATGTGGATTTAAGGATTAGTCTAATAAACAGAGGCTCTGTGGCACTCTGCAGCCCAGTGTGCAGATTACACGGGCACCGAGAGCAGGAAGACCGGGCTGGATTGTTTCTCCCTCTCTCCATTTGCATCCTGACCAATGAGAGGGTGAGCAGCGGAGAGGTAATAGAGACAGTCCGCATGTCTGGGAACGCCCACAAAATGTTAAACGGCTGGCGCGCGAGTGGGGTAAAACCGCCGATATACTGTATCTCATGGGCTGACTCACCAAAAGACGGTGCTGCGGCTCTAAACTACAGGTTTGGGGGTTCTAGAGCAGAACACAAGACGTCTGCTCAGATGTGCGTTTACTGCGGTGGTTAAATCCCCGATCGTGTCTGCCTGGGCTGGGCTATCAGCTAAATTCTAACTTTACTGAATGGATAGAACGGGGTTTTTTTTTACCCCACCCTGACCACACCCCCAGCCAGGCTGAGCCAGCTAACCAGCGTCTATTGTGGGCGTTCCTAGAGCTTGTATGGGCGTTCCCAGACATGCGGAGTGTCTCTATAGGCAGTGCCGGTGTGTGGGCGGGGCAGAGAGAGGGTGAGCAGTGAAAGTGAAGAGGTAGCCCATAGGCAGTGCCGGCGTGTGGGCGGGGCAGACAAAGTTTGGACAAATTTGTCCAAACTTGTCTTCATTTGATTGTTACTAGGGTGACACTGCATGTGACAGCATAAATACATTCATCACGATCTACAAAGAAAGAAAGGAAAAAACCTACTATGCTTTAGGAACATCTGATCCTTGTTTTACTGAGAGTGAGTCACAGCAACAGGTTGAGTTCTACTCGCTCTCTCTCCCGACGAGTAGCTTTCAGTCTCTTTCAGTAAAGTAATAATGAATATTGCACTACGTGAGTTGAGACATGTTGGGTAAATTGGGTAAGCAGCAGATTATTCGGTGAGGCAATCAACTATAATTCACTGAGAAACTTTGATCACATCGCAAGGAGGGGTTATGGTAAATGAATTGAGAAAACTTGTACATTGTAGCCTACTTGCAATTAGGGGTGTCAAAAATAATCGATTATAAGATGCATCGCGATGCGGACGTGCACGATTCTGCATCGATTCACAAATGCCAAAAATCGACTATTATTATTTATTTATTTTTATTATTATTATTTTTTAATAATCAAATAAAATATAATGGAAGTACATGCAGTTGTTTATTTTAATTATGGATCATAATACAATGCAATTCCAAATGCACTTTTATTTTAAAAGTAGCCACACAGTGAGAAAGTGAGAAAAAAGAAATCATGTATTGGGGAAAAAAAGTGATGCATCGATTTAAGATGCATCGAGATGCATCGATAATCGTAATCGAATCGAATCGTAGCCCTCTGAATCGTAATCGAATCGAATCGTGAGGCCAGTGAAGATTCACAGCCCTACTTGTAATAGGCTATTCACCTTCAGCTGCTATCCCATAACCCGGAGGGTCGTAGGCACCACAGCTGATCTGTCACAATCTCTCTCCATCTCTCTCTGTCCTCGGCACGAGTCGGCAGCTCAATGTTTCACCGAGTTTTAATTGAGTCCACTGTAAATCCTCCAATCTTTTCTTTTGTCTCCGCCGTTTACCCGCTGCAAACACATTTCTATTGTCCCACCCCAGTCAACCCAGTCAAATAACCCGAATTGCATCAAAACACAGATGTTTTTAACAGGTATATGATGTGATGGTGTCGTTATGAGATAGGGATAATATATACAGTCAATAGGCCTACACCTATCCAAATTACGCATGGGGAGAATTACAGCATGCCTCACGCAAACTGTATTACAGGGACTGCAGGACGGGAATCTGGTTTGATTGATCTAACGCACAGGCATTGCCAGGCCACACCTGTGAATAATTCTGGTGGTTAACACCGCCCAAATCCCGTTTGCGCCGTGCATAAATGATTTGGCACGCCTCTAATCTGCGCTTGCGCCCGTTGTTGTGATGAGTTATGCTCCCCCGCGAGTAATTGCATCCCCACCATATTTTAGGGCTGTTTTAACTTAAAAACAGGGCGGTCACGTCTACCCAAACAATTATATAATTTTTAAACAGTTATGTTTCTGTATAAATCATTACAATATGCTCCCGTGAGGTGGGGATGCGTTTAGCTGCTGCCAGGCGGGGGTGCAAAACTTGGCATAACACCTGGACACTAGCGCAAGGCAGACTGCAATCTTCCCTGCCTTAAGGCATGCGCAAATAGGTGCGCAAGCACAAATAGGGGATATCGCCTGTACCAAGATAGGGCCCTAAGTCACTGCACAACTGCAATTGTCATTTCTGTTCCATAAAGTAGTCAGCCACAGTGTGCCGTTTTCTATTTTTTG
Source organism: Poromitra crassiceps (assembly GCF_964638095.1). Taxonomy (NCBI): domain Eukaryota; kingdom Metazoa; phylum Chordata; class Actinopteri; order Beryciformes; family Melamphaidae; genus Poromitra; species Poromitra crassiceps. Next base: position 33,247,559 of record NC_139634.1, on the reverse strand, counting down.
GCACAGTATTTGCATGTTTCCAGCTCATGTTTGTTGTGACAGGAATATACATGTGAGTTATATGATCCACTCAGCGGGTGTAGAGACAGCATGAAGGTGAGGTGTTCTCAGATTTCGAGATAATCTTCTTTCCACACATCACACTAAAGAGAGACGGAGGAGACCACCACACCAGGTTGGAAAACTTGACTGATCTAACGACTTCACTAAAACCATTGTCAGAATTATCTAGCCAGCTTTCAATATTGATTGTGTTAAAGCTGGTTTGCCTATCAAAGCAGTAAGCAACATGGCACTCTTGATTTCTTCAACATTCCCTAGAAACTGTGGAGTCAAGATGATGAGCTTTGGCGAAAACAGATCAGTCCCCGTCTTCACCAACAGCTCCGACCTTCAGTCTCTTCAGTCGCTTCATACTGCTATAAGTGCAATCAACTTGATCCTGGGATTCCCTCTCAATGGCTTTATCCTTTGGCTGATGGTGACCAGAGCAAGAGCCGTGGTGGCCTTGGAGTTCTTCTCTCTCAACCTCACTGTGTCTGAGATGCTTTTTGGTTTGTCAAATATCTGTTATTTCATCTCCGTCTATCACAGTTTCAGTGTATTTCCGGCCTTTTTCTTTTTCTGTGTTTTTCTCTACTTCGGCCGCCCGCTCTTCCAGACCTGTATCTGTGTGGAGCGCTACCTTGCGGTTATCCATCCAGTGCTCTTCCTCCGGCTGAAATCCCTCAAGTACAGGGTGGCCTGCTGCTCCGTGGTCTGGCTGCTGCTGCTTGGACTTTTATCTACGCCTTTATCGTTGACAGAACAACTGCGTCTGCGTTACTATATTTTGCCATGAGTCTGTACCTAGTGTTGTTCTCAGTGAATGTGTTCTGCTGCTTCTCAGTTCTCAGGGCTTTGAGGAAGCATGGGCCGGGGGAAGGGGAGAGGGAGAAGGGGAGAAGCAGTGATCCAAAGATGAAGGCTTTTAAGGTCATTCTGATCATCACAGTGTCGACAATCATCGGCTAACTATCATTATCACCTTTGTGATAATGATTATAGTTCTACTTACATATCATATAATCCTCTGGGATATTTCCTATGACATTTCAACACTTATCGCTGTGATAACTGGGTTTGTCCAGCCATTCCTGTACCTCCACCGGGCAGGTAAAATACCCTGTATTACAATATGACATTCATGCTGCCTTGAACGATGTGACATCGCACCTCCTGATATCACCGTGTTGGTGTTGTTCCTGGATCAACATTTGTTCCTAGTACGGCCCGGGAAAACCCCACCCCCGAACTAATTTGATGGTCGCCGCAATTGCTTCTTCCTTAAAACGTGCGGCAAGGGAAAAAATATCGTTAAGATTAGGGTTAGGGTGTGAAAAAGGTGTAGCTGTCAACAAGCTTGGTCCTCTGTCTAAATGGATAAGGTGCGCGCTTTCCAATCCGAGAACTGGGGTTCGACTCCCAGTCGAACCACACATATTTTTTTTATAAAAAATGTGGTTTAGGCAAGTACAACAATGTGGTTAGGGTTAGGGTTTGGGTCTCGTCGTTAGATAAGAAAACCCTAACCCTAATCTTAAACATCTTTTTTACTTGTCGCACGTTTTCAGGAAGAAGCAATTGTGGCGACCAATCAATTGAGTTCGGGGCGGGGTTTTCCCGGCCCGTACTAGGAGCAAATGTTGGTCCAGGAACGACACCAACACGGCGATATCAGGACGTGCATGTGACATCACCTCATGTCATTGCCTAAGGTTGAGTCGGCTACAATTAAGACGTAGAAAATACTGTTATTTATTAGCAAATTATTATTAGCAAAACAATATCAACAATTACCAAATAAGTTTTAGTTTTGTTTGTTTCCCCCTTTTGTTCTTTGTTCTTTGTTCGTTGAATTTTGATCATTCTGATATGCCACTGTGTTAGTTTGTTAATTAGTTTAGTTAGTTAGAAGTTATATGTGCGTTTCTATATTATTTACTGTATATGCTTGTATGCTCATAAAAGAAAACATGGATATGGCCATATGCATAAAACTTCATGCACTTTGGCTGTAGTTTAATATGTCTTTTTTGTCCTTTGATTTCAAAATACCAATAAATAGATCCCTAAACTGTAATTGTGATGTTTGTATCGTTTGGCGTTTGTTTATGTTAGAAGTGTTTTTCAAGCTTTCTTTATGCCAATGCATAATGTGTCTATCTACTGTATATCTCACTGCGTGGCTTCAAAACACACACTTTGTTACTGAACAATATTCCCATATTCTACACTTTACAGTGTTATTTAAGTCTTAAATCCATTAAAAGCTGTGTGTGTGTGTGCGTGCGAGCGTGCGTGTGCGTGCGTTGTCATGTACAGCCTTAATACATTTTTACACCTTCATTTTCCAGCATCTCTTTGAGCCTTACTGTTACACTACACTATGCTCTTCAGACATGAGTGGCCTCGCCTGCTCTATTGGCATGCGCAGCACATTTTGGAGGAGCAACGGTGTGCCTTGTAGGATGTCCTTGCCTGGGAAGACAACACGTACACCTTCACACACTGGATCTCCATGCCAATGTTCAGCCCTCTGCCCCCTGCCATCCTGCATTTCGAAAAAAACTAAAAATCTTCAAAAAAAATGACCTCATCACAGTATGACCTTATTACAGTCAGGCTAGCTGATGATCACACTTAATGAGCTATTTAAAATTGAGTGTGAATTGTTCCTATTTGTGGAGAGGAGGTGTTGCAGGTAATGGGGCGAGCGAGGTGTGTGTGTGTGTGTGTGTGTGTGTGTGTGTGTGTGTGAGAGTGAGAGAGAGGGATGAAATGTTTCCTGTCCAGCACGCCCCTCGGCTGTTGGCTCACAGATCATCTTGGATCCAAAATGGACGACAGTTTCCAGCTGAACCGAGGCCATGCAAGCATCCTCTTGCCACGAGTGTGTGAGTGTGCGTGCGTGCGTGCAGTGTGTGTCGTCTTCAATTGTGTATCTCTGTCTGTGTGTGTGTGTGTGTGTGTGTGTGTGTGCACTTTCAATGCCACCCCAGATCGAAGACATGATTAATGACTCTTGTGTGGAAGAGGAGCGTCTCAGTCAGACCCCAGTCCAAACAAATACAAGGCAGGCTTGTGTGTGTGTGTGTGTGTGTGTGTGTGTGTGTGTGTGTGTGTGTGTGTGTGTGTGTGAGTGAGAGAGAGTGTGTGAGTGAGAGAGAGATAGAGATAAAGAGAAAGATAGATTGTGTGTGAGCTTGTAGATACGGATGCAGACAGGCATATTTGTGTATGCTAATGAGGTGGCTCTGTATGTGCCTGCACGCATGTTCCTAAGTGTGTTTACTCACAGCCTTGCCTTCCTGGGCATCTGACCAACACTCACTCACTCACACACACACACACACACACACACACACACACACACACACAGAGAGACACACACACACACACACACACACACACAGAGACACACACACACACACACACACACACACACACACACAGAGACACACACACACACACCTCTCTATCTCAGTTCAGAAAGCAATCATGAAAATCAGCCGCCTGACATTGAAACTTGCTCCCTCTACGTAGCTGTCTCTTGTCTCATCAATATCCAACAATGCGAGATCTGTGGGAGCAGCAAACCCTATTGTCAGTCACTTTTTAAATTCCTTTTCCGTACTGTCAGATTCAAACTCATTCTGAGGTCATTGTTACAACAGCAAAAACCATAATTACTTATCATTGTTAATTCACCAATCTTGTTGATTTGATTAGCCAGGGAGATTTGCTGGGGGAAAACACTGATTCAAATCGCGATAAGGAATTATGGCATACGTTGGAAATCTGAAGGGGAAATCTGAACATGTGATTGGATGCTTGTATGAACTGTATCATCTTTTCCATGTTTCCCACTCGGCCATCGTCTTTTTGGACTGTATCATCTTTTCCATGTTTACCACTCGGGCATCGTCTTTTTGGACTGTATCATCTTTCCATGCTTACCACTCGGCCATCGTCTTTTTGGACTGTATCATCTTTCCATGCTTACCACTCAGGCATCGTCTTTTTGAACTGTATCATCTTTTCTATGTTTACCACTCAGGCATCGTCTTTTTGAACTGTATCATCTTTTCCATGCTACCACTCAGGCATCGTCTTTTTGAACTGTATCATCTTTTCTATGCTTACCACTCAGGCATCGTCTTTTTGAACTGTATCATCTTTTCTATGCTTACCACTCAGGCATCGTCTTTTTGGACTGTATCATCTTTTCTATGCTTACCACTCAGGCATCGTCTTTTTGGACTGTATCATCTTTTCTATGCTTACCACTCAGGCATCGTCTTTTTGGACTGTATCATCTTTTCTATGCTTACCACTCAGGCATCGTCTTTTTGGACTGTATCATCTTTTCTATGCTTACCACTCAGGCATCGTCTTTTCGGACTGTATCATCTTTTCTATGCTTACCACTCGGGCATCGTCTTTTCGGACTGTATCATCTTTTCCATGTTTCCCACTCAGGCATCGTCTTTTTGGACTGTATCATCTTTTCCATGTTTCCCACTCAGGCATCGTCTTTTTGGACTGTATCATCTTTTCTATGCTTACCACTCAGGCATCGTCTTTTCGGACTGTATCATCTTTTCCATGTTTACCACTCGGCCGTCGTCTTTTTGGACTGTATCACCTTTTTCATGTTTAGCACTTGGCCATCGTCTTTTTGGACTTGTACTGTAATTGAGCACAGGTCTCGTTTGTTCTTTTTAGCCTCACACAACCTCTCCCTCTCCACTCCAGTCTCTGCCTCACTGTCTACTTCTTTGTTTCTCCAGTACTCTGTGTCTTTGCTTTGTGAACAAACTGTGTAAACAACTCAATTTGAACAGCAGCACAAGAACAGCAGAAAACTGAAGCCAAATGCTTTGGAGCCACAATTTAGTCTTTTGTGATAACGGGGACTTTTGTTTTGAATAGGCCACCATTTGTTATTCAAATTCCCCTCAAAAGGGAGGGGTGTGTATGAATATTCTGATGGCAAAAGCTCCATGCTGGGTTTTATCAGACTTTTTGTTGGCCTATTGTCACTGTTAGTTTGGTTATACATTCCGATATGTAGGTAATGACTACTTCACAGGCCATAGATTTGCATGACGTGGCCCAGTGCACAAGGACAAGAGAGATATGAAGATCTGTAAACAAAACCACAAAATACAGAGCAAACATACTCAAGTGACACTGCTACTCTATGACAATGCATAGACATCTAGAGGGTGAATATTAGCATTAAGAGGGTACACAAACAAGTGGTAGTCGTAGAAGCCGCACTTACTAGAAGAAAAAATAATAATAATATGAATTATCTGCAGTATATAATAAGTGACAGGGACAAAAATTAATATCTCTACAGGCAGGGAATTTGAGAATGTGAACACAATCTATGAAAATTACTGCATAATATGACATGCAAAAACCATGCAACAGAAAGTGTCTAGTCTAGATGATGTAAAAACAATATACCTTAATCCAAATATATGAACGTACAGATGTTGCATGTACAGAGTGTGGAGGTACAAACATATTATGGATGGAGTATCTGAAGATAGAGTATGCATGTACTTATGCAGACAACATTATAACCTTCTATATACTGCTATACATAGATACTGAAACATAGAAACTGTGAATGCAATGCTGTTTAGATTGGACCATTGGCATTAATAGGAATGTGAGCGTATTCTATAGGACAGTTTGTATAGTTTATATAGACAGTGCACGCGCCCTGCACCAGCAACCTTGGCTGAGGCTGGGGCCATTTGGACAGGACGACTCCTGCAGTCTGATGGCTATTGGCACTAAAGAGCCCCTAAAGTGCTCACAGACAGCTGCTATGCTTATTTCTTTAATCAATGACAGCAGTGAATGGATGGAAGGAATCCTCCTGGCTATTTATCCTCACATTGAACGATGAACTCAATGACTGATATCAACTGTATTTTAGTTTAGTTTACTTTCAAATGAATTATTATAATTATAAATATTTTCCAAGTGCAAGTCAAACTCTTCAAAAGAATGTGATTCTACAGAAAATGTAGGTCTAGGAAATCGGACTTGTCTTAAAATAGCTGCCTCTGTATTTGCAGCCTTGTGTTTATATTGCTATTTTTGTTATTTTGTGATATGATATTTGAATCCCATCCTCTCAGAAGCTGATCAGGTAGAATGGTAAATCATAGTGTTTGATGCTCACTAATCCATTGATGTCATTAGCTTCCTATTAACTGGGTGTGATTTCTTGCTACCGCAGATTTACACTCATTTCCCTTTTTCCTCTCTCCTTAAGCTCTTACTTGCAGAGAAAAGGCCATTATCTCCACCAAATTTCACCTCTGTAATTTTGAAAATGAATTCTCCTCCCTGCTATCGTCTCTTCCAATTACATTTCTCATTCTGCCGGGATTTCATGGTCACTTCACGGCATGTCTCTTCTCTCCTTCAGCCACCCTCCCTCCCCTGCCCATCCAGCACACACAGGCATGTTCATCAAAGAACTTTTATGGAAAGAACTGAAAGCTCCATATTGCCCCATTGCAACATCAGCGCCCAGCAGCCTCCGCCATTTTTTATTTTTGGAAGCGTGACAGCGCCAAAAGAACCTCGCACAGGCTCGCAGTGGTCAGCTGCGGTAGCGCGGGCCCCTATAATCAGCCTCTCTAAACAGTAACTCAACGGGAGAACACTCTAAATTTCGTGGATTCACATCTTTTCTGGGCGTACTGCAAATCTTGACTGAAGTGGTGTAGTGCAGGGATGTAAAACAACAACCATATTGTGGAAACTAAGCAAAATGTTTCGTTTTCTTTGTTTAGTTTTTTCAAGATAAATAGCTAATGCGGCTGTCGTCCACTCCGTCAGAAGTGTGTTGCCGTGGTTTTAACCTCGGGTCCTTTGCATTTACTATTTATCTTGAAAAAACTAAAAGAAAAAAACGAAAAATTTTGCTTAGTTTCCACAATATGGTTGTTGTTTTACATCCCTGCACTACACCACTTCAATCAAGATTTGCAGTACGCCCAGAAAAGATGTGAATCCACGAAATTTAGAGTGTTCTCCCGTTGAGTTACTGTTTAGAGAGGCTGATTATAGGGGCCCGCGCTACCGCAGCTGACCACTGCGAGGCGCATTCTGTTTCCAAAAATGGCCGGAGTTTCGTCTCTTTCCTTCCATGCTCTTTGTGTTCATGTCTGCATTTCTCTGTGGGAGTATGTGTCTCTATACAGATCTTACCTGTTTCAAGTGTGTGTCGCCGCCTGTCTGTCGCCGCAGGAAGTGTTTTCATGCGGCTGCTAGTTCAGCGAGTCTTTGGTCGTAGACTGATAAGACGAATGCCATTGTAATCTGTGGATTCTCAGCTTTCATTCGATTCGAACTTGTTGGACTCTTACTGGTGCAATTAAACAACTGGAAAAAAGATCCAACCGTTACCGCGACCACCACGGCAGTACTTTTGCCGTTTTGCGGCAATAGGATTATTTTGAAACAGGTACTGTAACATCTCTATGACTTTCTGTCTATCTGTCTGTGTTTGTACATGCAGGCGTGTGTATCTGTGCACGTACTGTGTGTAGCCTATTTCATGGCACATATCAATCAGAGTGACAATAAGTCCTTATACGTCTGACACAATCTGCCTCAGTGTGATGAGCAGGGAGGTAGGGCCGCTGTCACCCAAGTAATTAACAAGCATACGTTTAGGGTGTGTGTAGGTGTGTGTGTGTGTGTGTGTGTGTGTGTGTGTGTGTGTGTGTGTGTGTGTGTGTGAGTGTGTGTGTCTGTGTGTGTGTGTGTGTGTGTGTGTGTGTGTGTGTGTGTGTGTGTGTGTGCGCGTGCTTGCGTGCCTCAGCGACCTTGAGCAGCACACCTGCGTGGGTAGAATCTGATTGATATGCATTCCAGATCCCATGATCGACCCCTCTTCTCCACTTTATCATCTACCTCTCATTCTGTGTCCTTTCCCTCCTCCTACTCACCTAACATTAGAGCTCCCTCTAATATGACTACACACACGCACACGCACACACACACACGCACGCACGCACGCACACACACACACACACACACCTTCACACACGTGCACACACACGTTATATCACTATACTTGGAGCACATTACAGACTTAACCCAACCAACTCTGACTCTACTCTTAAGCTAACCCTAACACAGCCCTCTTTGTGAGCAAGAGCACGAACAAAGTCCTCAACACTCCTACACACACACACACACACACACACACACACACACACACACACACACACACACACACACACACTCACACACACACACACACACACACAATGGCATGGTTTTGCATAATGCCAGTCAGAGGGTGTCCACACTTGTCCCTCCCTCCTCCAAGGTACAAACACATTACGGTTGAACTGCTAATAGCCTGTGTGATGGATGCAGCTGCATAATGAGCTCTTTATGAGACTTAATACCTACTGTTAATCAATGGACATAGCGGGGCACTTTTCAATACTACCTGCTAAGCATTTTACAATGACTCCGTATTTCAATAGATTGACTCTTCCCCCTCTGCTTTCTTTCTCTTCCTCGTTCCTCCTCCATCGCAGCAGGTCATTTAGTGGTTGCACAGCTCATTCTGTAACAAACCCAACCCTCTCCTGATTGGCCTTATTGCCTCAGAAATGGACTTGCCCGGTCTGCTATTGATGTGCTCAGACGCACTGATCTCTTCAGTTGGTGTCCGGGCCGTGCGGCTGCCAGCCGTTTGCCAGCCAAGGCCCTTGGCAGATTACACTAAACGAGGATGAAACAGAAACTCAACCTAATTTACTTGAACTTAACTTAACATAACTTAAAGTATGGCTTTACCGATTATCAACCCACTTTGTATCATTATAATCTCGGTAATAATAAGCACATGGGCAGTGTTTACCTTCTCTCTGTTTTGCTCACAAAATCCTCCCTTTCTATGCAACAATTGCAAGAGCCTTAACGAGCCTTAATGACTTGCAGCTGGTGGGGGCGGAGTTTCTGCAGGCAGAGAAAGGGAGGATTTTTCTCGGTGAGGAAAACAGAGAGAGAAGGTAAAACACTGCCCATGTACATGCTTATATTACCGAGATGATATATGATACAAAGTGGGTTGATAATCGGTAAAGCCATCCTTGAAACCAACCTCTCCATAAACACAGTATAGAGATTATTATTCTCTAAAGCAGTGTCCCTCATGATGCAACAAAGTTCAGTCGCTTGCTATGGGAGCTGGCTGCTGGCAGCCTTTGCCTGGGAGCACCAGCTGAGCATTGCTGCCACTGCCCACTGTAACGTCCAGGCTGAGTTCAGGAAAAGCCAAAGTGAAGCTGTATTGTAATGCAGTGGGCGGACCAGACTTTCTGAGGCCCAAAACAATAGCAACATGGATGACCTATTTATGAGCATAAATATCCTATATATAGGCAGCTGCTGGAAGGGCTGCTGTCAATTACTGTTGCTTGTTGTGTTGCTGCACTCTGATCTTTAGCTGCTAATGTGATACAATGCTCAGGGCCTCTGCACTGGTCTCATGCAGTATTAGCATCATGATGGTGTATAATCTGCATCTACAACTATATGATTTGAATACATTAAAAGTTAGGCTGGCTGTGATGCAAAGGACAAATAAGCCTTTTAAGACCTGGCGCTCAAGCTGAGCTGACGCTTAACCGGTCACACAAGGAGCCTTCTCTTCTCCTCGTCGCCTCGCTCGGCCACGCCTTGAACCCGCCCACAACTCCCCCATTGACTTCATGCCTGGCAGCTTCACGCGTCACGCTTGGAAAACAGGACTGAATCCTGAACGATCGCTTGAGCGTGCATTGAGCGTGTGTGTCGAGCGTGACTGGACCAAGGCACGCGCGGTTGAGCTTAGGTTGAGCGTTGCTTCGGCGTATGGTGTGAACGGGCTGTAAAGCTTCAGCACAGAGGATGGTTGTTTCTCGCTGTACCGAAGAAGTCATAGCGTACAAGATACAAGTGTTACAAGCCGTACATAGGTCGGATTCCTGGTAGTGCTGTTATCTTAGCACAGGTGTGTGTGATTGTGTGTGTGTGTGTGTGTGTGTGTGTGTGTGTGTGTGTGTGTGCGTGCGTGCGTGCGTGCCTGTGTGTGTGTGTGTGTGTGTGTGTGTGTGTGTGTGTGTGTGTGTCTGGGTGTGTTTGATTATCTCTTACAGCCTCTAAGGGAGTGGGATCCATTCTCACTCTCATAATGAGGGAGAGACTAGCAATGCCCTCAAGTCATTTCTCCTCTTCCTCCATCCTTCCTGTTGCATTTGGCTGCTTTACTTTCCCCTCCAGTCTAGATGATCTCGGCGTCTCTTCCCCGTCAGTCTGTTCATCTTTGTCTGCCTCCGCTCTCCTCCCTCTTGTTTCTTTATCCTCTCGCCTGTGTTCTTCTTGTCACCATTATTTCGGTGGCAGGCAGGTATACGCATGCGTGCGTCGCCTACACACCCGTTAAGGACAAGCCATGTTTGAGTCATTTTCTGTTTTGATGTTGTGGACCCAAAATGCTACCTGGCCATTTATCAACAACCCGGTCGATGGATGTGTCTGGCCCCACAGCACTGGCAGGCAGCTCTGTTTCTCCTAACAATGGGCTGACTTAGCCTGCATCAGTACCATGTGTGCATGTTTCCCTGCTTGCTCAAATGTCTGCTCGCTGCCTTCCGTCGGACCAAACTTTCTCCCGTGGATTCTCCGGGGAGTGCAGAGCAAGACGAGTGACTCACAGCAGTGCATCTGTGAAGTTTGTGCTAACCTCATGCTCTGCTTTCCTCTCTCTGCATCTCCCCCTCTCTCTCTCTCTCTCTCTCTCTCTCTCTCTCTCTCTCTCTCTCTCTCTGTTTTCCAGGTGACTGAAGTGGAGATTGACACTACGGAGGCCCTCTAGGAGGCCCCTCCATCTCCTCCCCACCACCACCCCCCCCCCCCCCTCCTCCTCCTACTCCTCCTCCTCCTCAACCCCCTGCTTCCATCTATCCTGCCCCGCATCCCCGCCCTCAAAGCATGGATCTGAAGGATCGGAGGCACCGCTCCCTTACCAGGGGTCGCTGCCCCAAAGACCCCCACTACAACACCTCGTCCCTGGATGCGGACGAGTGCCGTGTGCCCACCCAGAAGTCCTACAGCTCCAGCGAGACCCTCAAGGCCTTCGACCATGAGCAGAGGCTGCACTATGGCGGCTGCGTGACTGATCTGGTGCACCACGAGGCTGATGAGTACTCCAGGCAAGGTGGGTGTCTGGAGTTGCAGCTCCGTGCATGACCTCTTTCTCGCACCCTTCTTATATTTATATTTATATTTATATTTATATTTATATTTATATTTATATTTATATTTATATTTATATTTATATTTATATTTATATTATGGTGTGATATTATGGGCTCAATCCATAGAGTGCTGGCCTAGACAGATTGCCAGTGTCGTGCAGAAACCACATTACCTGCAAAAAGTTGAATAAAACCATGGTAAACTGATTTTCTTCAGTGCCATCTGTAGATTTTATGGATTTTCCAACACCTCATCTATTATTTAGTTTAGCTAATTTAGTTTATTTGTACAGTGATAAAATATAGTATGGAGAGTCATTAAAAACACAGTGGTAAATACAATCATAAAATAAAGAGGCAGAAATGCAAATTGCTCATTTGTGCAGATTTAAAAAAAGGGCTTAAAAGATTTGGCATGGAACATTTTCTAAATGTGACAGCTCCAGTATATGGCAAATCATATATACCTGTCCAGCATGTATATGGCAAATCATATATACCTGTCCAGCATGTATTTGGCAAATCATATATACCTGTCCAGCATGTATATGGCAAATCATATATACCTGTCCAGCATGTATATGGCAAATCATATATACCTGTCCAGCATGTATTTGGCAAATCATATATACCTGTCCAGCATGTATATGGCAAATCATATATACCTGTCCAGCATGTATATGGCAAATCATATATACCTGTCCAGCATGTATATGGCAAATCATATATACCTGTCCAGCATGTATTTGGCAAATCATATATACCTGTCCAGCATGTATATGGCAAATCATATATACCTGTCCAGCATGTATATGGCAAATCATATATACCTGTCCAGCATATACTGTATATGTCAAATCATATATACCTGTCCAGCATGTATTTGGCAAATCATAATACCTGTCCACCATGTATTTGGCAAATCATATATACCTGTCCAGCATGTATATGGCAAATCATATATACCTGTCCAGCATGTATATGGCAAATCATATATACCTGTCCAGCATGTATATGGCAAATCATATATACCTGTCCAGCATGTATATGGCAAATCATATATACCTGTCCAGCATGTATATGCAAATCATAAATACCTTTCCAGCATATATTTGGCAAATCATATATACCTGTCCAGCATGTATATGGCAAATCATACAGTACCTGTGCAGTGTCCACCATGTGGTTGAGCCCAGTGTAGCTTGCTTCCACATTGTGAATCACCGTTGGTGTCTTAAAGCCCTTCCAGTTCCATTGTGTGGTTCTACTTTTCCCACATGACTTGCCTAACCATCTGCACAATGCCACACTGCCAGGTGTCAGATTTCCATACATATACAAGTGGTGCTATTGTATATAGTATAATGCTGCTGTTCAGTGTGAGGCCTGTGCATCAACCTGTTACTCTACTGTATGTAACCAAATGGTAGCTGCACTTTACTGCAGAGGACCAAAGAAGCCTTTTAGCGCCGCCAAGCCTGTCGTAATGAACTTCTGTATCCCCCGGTGAGCAAGGCAGCCGATAGGCCAATAGGTCATCCTCTATAGGGGCGGGCCTAATCTCACAGGCATGTCTTTAGAGTGTGTGTGTGTGTGTGTGTGTGTGTGTGTGTGTGTGTGTGTGTGTGTGTGTGTGTGTGTGTGTGTGTGTGTGTGTGTGTGTGTGTGTGTGTGTATATGCCTGTGCACATACAGTATGTGTGTATTGCAGAGGGACATGAAACAGGCAGTATCGATCGTTGGCTCGTGAAAGGAGTCCGACTCAATGGGATTGATCTGTCCTAAGCTGTGTTTTCTCTGCATGGACACAGAGACAGAGACAGAGACAGAGACAGAGACAGAGACAGAGACAGAGACAGGGAGGGAGGAGAGCTCACGGCTAGAGAAGACAGAGACAGAGACAGGGAGGGAGGAGAGCTCACGGCTAGAGAAGACACAGAGACAGAGACAGGGAGGGAGGAGAGCTCACGGCTAGAGAAGACAGAGACAGAGACAGGGAGGGAGGAGAGCTCACGGCTAGAGAAGACACAGAGACAGAGACAGGGAGGGAGGAGAGCTCACGGCTAGAGAACACAAGAGCAAAGCAGAACAGAATCTTTACCATCTTTCTAGACTTTTAGAGCTGTTGAAGAAACCCTTGATGGCGTTATCAAGGTTTTCGAATGGAATGCGTTTATAATGACTTAAAATGATGTATAGCCAATCCAAGGGTTAAAATATTGTCACGGTTTGTCTGACCTTGCATGATTTGAGAGAATTAGAAAAATGACTCTATCTGATAGTAATTGAAATAACATTTTAATGGCTGACATAAAGGGAGTATTTTTTTTTAGAACAGAACAGCATACTTTGTTCTACAGAGCCAAAGGTAAAGGTGGAACCAGGAGGAGAGATTGGCAGGATAGATGAAAGTCTCAGAGTCAGTGGTGTGTGCTGTTCGGACACACCACTGCTGCACCAAGCTGACCTCACACCAGGCGATGTGACTGGTCGATGCCACAGTCCCCTCAGCCTATCAGCTCCCTCGAAAAGCCCAGAGCCACAGATGCATCGTGGGAAGTGTGGCCACAGGAGACCAAACAAGTGTTGCAGCACCATATGGACTGTCACACCACAGGAGGAGGAGTGATGGAAGGAGGGAGAAAAAGAGAGAGAGAGAAAGAGGGAGAGAGAAGGAAATGGAGAAACTTTTACTTCATATTTCCACCAGTTACTTTTATAGCCAGAGCATGAGAGAATGTGGGATTGTGTCGTGTGTGTGTGTGTGTGTGTGTGTGTGTGTGTGTGTGTGTGTGTGTGTGTGTGTGTGTGTGCGTGTGCGTGTGCGTGCATGCGTGCACGTGTGCACATGCATGTGTGCATATGTGTGTTCTTCAAATATCTAGCAATAGTTTAGAAGCAAGATAGGAAGTGAGAGGGGAGAGTTTTATTTTTGCTCCATCAGTAACTACTAAAATGGAATACTGTATGAGAGGAGACTGAATTCCGACAATGTTCATTTTCTTCCTGTCTTTCTTATATATATATATATATATATATTTACCATTTGTTAGATTGTATATATATATATATTCTGTATATATTAGGGCTGTCAGCGTTAACGCGTTAATCGCGATGCGATTAAGGGCCGACCATAACGCGTTATTTTTTTCTAATCGTTATTTTGTCCCTTCGTCGCACCCGTACTTGTAGTCAAGCCAGTCGCAGCTGTTTCCTGTCTCTTGCCTGTGCAGGCATGGAAGAGAAAGACAGCAATACGCATCTAAATGGCTCGTTTTACTTTAAGAAACTCCCAAATGGAACAGTGGACATGTCAACAGTAGTTTGCACCTTGTGTAAAACGGAATTAAAATATCACCTAAGTACATTGAGTTTAAGCATACGAGAGCAGCTAGCGGCCAGCTAGCGGCCAGCTAGCAGCCAGCTAGCTAGCATGAGACTCATCACTCATTCTTCCTTCAGAGTCTCGGATGCGCGGGTCCTCTAACCACTGGGAGGTCGGCTCCAATGGCTTCACGTGATATACACGTTATCAATATACACAGTTTCCAATACTGAGCCATTATTCACATGGAAGTGCCAAAGTTTTTAGCTCAGACACAGCCTTCTTCGGCTGTGTCATTTTGGGTTTCGACTGCTCCACAGCGCCGCCGCCGGAAGTGTCGGTTCTAATAATATAATAATAATAATAATAAGCTTTATTTGTATAGCACGTTTCATACATAGAATGCAGCTCAAAGTGCTGGGTTCTGGAGCGTGTACTGCACTGTTTACAATTGTGCATTTATTTTCTATTCAAGATATTTTGTAGACATTGTTACCTCCTGTCTACATTGCACTTCTATTGAATTGAAAATAAATCTAAAATTAAAGATCACAAAGTACATTTATTTGCATTCATTTGATTCCCAATCATGACACACTGGTAAGAATGATTAATATCGAATTAAAAATGCTTTGAACTGCAATATAATGGCATTTTAAACATGGGATACAAAGATGTGATTAATCGCGATTAACTATAGTAATCGCGAGATTAATCGCAATTAAGAAAATTAATCGTTCGACAGCCCTAATATATATATATATATATATATACTATCTAACAATGGTTTGGAGGCGAGATGTGATTTGAACTGAAGTGAGATATTAGAAATGCATGTGCTGCTGTGGCGCACTAGAGAATATTATAATGTTATTATTATTATCATAATATTATTATAACGATGTTGTTATTTTGTATGGAGGTGCCATAGTGGTGTTTTTGCTCCTTGTTGAGAAGTTTCGAGGTCACCCAGAGCTGTTCTCACACTGTAACTTTGCTCAATTGCTGATGTGTAAAAGAACCAATTTACAGTTCCCTGCCGTGTTAATGCATATTGATTTGCCCGTACATCTGTCCCTGCACCATATTTATGTGTGAGAGTGAGACAAGCAGGTGTGAGTCAAGCCCAGGTGACAATGTGAATAAAGCATTGAGTGCTGGGGCCACACACACGCGCGAGCGCACACACATGCACGCACACATACACACACACACACACACACACACACACACACACACACACACACACACACACACACACACACACACTAAATCTCAGTTCCATAATCCTGAGATGCATATTGATTCGCCCAGTTGGAGGAAAGTGCATTACTGTCCTGTTGACTTTCACTGTCCATCTCTCTTCTCTGTCTACTTTGACCTCTGATTCATACAATGTACCGCTGAAACACTCAAATGTTTTGACATCAAAATGTCAAACATATCAGTTTAGTTACTGTAGCAGAGCAGTGATAAGAAGATACTGCACAGTGTACGGATACTGTAATAAGGCACCATACTGTTGGAATTTCATTACTATTCATGTAGCTGTAATTATTTAAACTGTGCACCAGGTGAGCGTTTGCATATTATGTGCGAGTAATACTATTCTATTCAGATCAGTTTGGAATTCCGTTGTTGAACTGAATCCTTCGCTCTCCCACACGGCCCCCTGGTCCCTGCAGGGGTCTTGAGAGCAGGCTCAGCTGTGGCCCCTGGTCCCTGCAGGGGTCTTGAGAGCAGGCTCAGCTGTGGCCCCTGGTCCCTGCAGGGGTCTTGATAGCAGGCTCAGCTGTGTATTCCTGTTGATCCAAAAGACCCCCTGCTTTCATTGGATCTCAACCCCCGCTGTTTCCCCATTACACACCCATTAGTGGGTCCGCTTGCAGAAGCACAGCAGCCAATTAACGAGCTCCCTTTCCTCACCTTAACGTGCTGCGAGCGCAGCCTCGCTTCATTGGAAGTATTCACTATGCGAAAAGAAGCATATTTCACATCATTCTTCTTAATGAGGTATGGGCTTCATTCATATATACCCAGAGATCTATCTGTTGCAATTATCAACACCTTCATCTACGTATAAAATGGCAACCTGTCTGCATCGGGAGGAGCAGACATTTGGAATTCCCAGAAGTTTCTATCAAAATAATAATAAATAAATAAAACCGATAATGCCATAACATGTTTTCATAAGCAGATCAACACTGTTTTTTTTACAAATATATCAACTCAAATATGCAAAGTCTTATTGTTGTTGTTGCTGGGAGCAGTGAGCAGAAGTGTGCCGCCCTCCTACTCTGTCTGTTTTTCGCCTCTCTGATCTCACACAACCCACACTGTAAATCTCCATGCCTCGCTCTCCCCTCCTGTTCAGCCCACCCCCCGGCCCCCAGCTGTGTGTTCCCTGCAGGCCCACCTCTAGACAGCCAGCTTTATCAGAGCCACTGGAGTCTGTAGGAGATCTGCCCTTTCCCTTTAGGAGGACCTAAATGAGGCCCTCTGCATTATCTTCTGCGTTCCTGCCCCTCGGGCTAGAAACCATGCAGAGAGTCCACCACCCACCTGCCGGCCTGGACCCTCCACATCACCTGCTTCCCTCACTACACCTCTCTCTGACCGGCCTGGACACTCCACATCACCTGCTTCCCTTACCTCTCTCTGAATTACTCTGTGATTGTCTCTCTAGCTCTCCATCTCTCTCCCCACCCCTCTCTCTCTCTCTCTCTCTCTCTCTCTCTCTCTCTCTCTCTCTCTTCTCACTATCTATTTCTGAATTTCATGTTCTCCTTTCCCTCTCCTGTCACATCTTCAATGCCTCTTTCTCTCTCTCTTCCTCTTGTTAGTTTTCCCATTGCTCTCACCCATGCTGTTGCTGTGATGTTGTATTACTGGTCACATCGCACATTGCATGTTATGTTGTGGTTTTCTCTTGAAAACCAGCACATTGTGTGCGAGTGAGTGGTTGTGTGTGTGTGTGTGTGTGTGTGTGTGTGTGTGTGTGTGTGTGTGTGTGTGTGTGTGCACGTGCTCGTGTATGTCTGTGCAATCGATTGCATCACAGTAAACCTGGACTGCTGATGATCAAAGAGAAACGAAGCAGCTGCATGCTATTAAAAATAAATGACTGTGAGATTAAATACGTTCCTTCCCTTCTCTCCCTCGTCCCTCTTTATCTCTGCTTTTCGTCGACTAAAAGTCAGAGTATATTCGTCTCATTTTAGTCAACGAAAACCATTTTCGTCAACAAAAACTGTTCACAATTTAGTCTAGTTTTAGTCAATGAAATTGAAAACGGTTGAATCTGCTGATGCACTTTGGTAAATGGACTGCATTTATATAGCGCTTTTATCAATGTGCCTACATTCACCCATTCACACACCGAGGGCGGCGAGCTGCCACGCAGGGTGCTGGCACAGCCATCGGGAGCAATTTGGGGTTGAGTGTCTTGCCCAAGGACACTTTGACATGCGGACTGGAGGAGCCGGGGATCGAACCACCAACCTTCTGATTGGTGGACGACCTGCTCTATCTCCTGAGCCACAGCCGCCCCATGCTGGGGCCCCATGCTGGCATGGGCCCCATACTTGCACTAGTAATGGTCATTTGAAGCAGTGTTGTCAACTATTTCCCAAGGAAAGTGGCTAATGCTGACTCTGCGCTGAATCGAGCGTGCGTACAACTAAAACAGGATAAAAGCAAGGAAGACTGCAGGAAGCAGCAGTCGAAACTGTCAGGTATGACAAAAAACACAGTCTTTCAATAAGAAAACTCTAATAGGATAAAAGCAGATACAATACACATTATTAATTAATCAATTAATTATGTAGTCTATAGCATTACTAATTTCTTTCATTTGGTTGCTCTTCTCACCATCTCGTCCGGGGTGAAGCGCTAAGGGCTTCTGTTGTAAAGTTTGCAGTCACACTTGTAGGCTACTCCCGTGCTTTTCTCAGTTTAATCTGAGATTGCATTTCGCCATCGGGTCAGAAACGAGTGGTATCTTCCTCCCCGCTCTCATCATCATCATCACGACCTTCATCGGAGCTAGCCCCCGCCGACTGTGAGGTGGAGCGGTTGTCAGTGTCAGAGTCGCGCACCAGTCACCTCTCCCTCATCAGCAGCTAAGGGAGTGGTGAAATAATCTGAAATTAGCTGTCCAATTGCTGTCTGGTTGCACCTCTAACAGGAATTTAATTTAAAAGACGAGCAATGTCTTCATTGCGCAAATTCATGGTTACTTTAAATCCTGTCACTTCACAGCCTGCCAAAACTGACAGATGACAAACACTCGCTTTTTCTCCTTTTCTTTTTTTACTCTGAGGAGACTTTGCGTGTCGAAACGTAGTCTGCTTGTTGCACCTATTAAATTGCCTAAACTTTGACCGTGTGCTCCAGTTTACTCTTTTCACGTGTTGACTCAGTCCCTCTTCTGAAAGGCACATATGAAAGGCACCTGTCTGGCGTGGATCGTCAGCTGAGGCGCGGTTTTCTACTCTTTTATTTAACTTTTTCTAAAACACGCCAGAGGGAAATCCATACATCCATACATGGACATGATGACAGCTGGTCAAGATGTTGCTATGCAGAGAAGCAATAATTTTAGTGGACGAACATGTAGGGGAGAGTGGGGTGAGTTGTGCCACTTTTTACTTGAGGTGTCTTTAAAGTGAGGGCATGACAGTAATGCCTCCAACTACAATATGTAAATATATTTCAGGATGTTGTGCACCACTGGGAACACTCCCTTTGGATCTTAAATAAACTGTTAAAAAAATATGGCTATTCCTAAAAAAAGTGGTCTCTTGGCACAACTTGCCCCCGGTGCGGGGTAAGTTGTGCCTTTGGAGAGAATACGTTGGGGTAAATTGTGCCATTGATTACTGAAGTAAAACAGAACATTTTCATCTCATATACTGTAATGCTATATCAAAGCAAGACAAAATAAAGATAACACTAAAGTCCAGTGTACTATAACCGGGTTAAACAAGGCTAAACGGTAGCAGCAGTTGACCTACATATTTAACATTTTCAGAAATAAAAATTATGTTCAAAATGAACAAAACCAACTATCACAGAGCCAGGCTACACTTGCCAATACTGCAATATTCTTCAACAAGGTCTATTTAAACATTTAAGAACTAAATTAAATAAAATTTCACTAAATCAACTGCAACTGCACTGGCACAACTTAACCCAGGCTTTTGGCACAAATCACCCCATCCCCACCATTTTAACAAACTTGTATCATATAGCTGGTTTGGAGCTAACATCATGCTAACAGTATAGCCTCATATTGTAGCTTACTAA
>NC_139634.1:33210091-33222591 GCF_964638095.1 Poromitra crassiceps | reverse complement strand
GAGGATGGCTTCAGCGTGGCGTGGTGTGCAGCTGGTGTGAACGGTCTCACCTGTTAACAAGGACGCCGAAATGAAACTGCGGGGCTTCAGCGTGGCTTCAGCGTGGCTTGAGCGTGGCTTTGGTGTTTGGTGTGAACGAATGCTTAGCCACGGTCTGCCAAACGCAAGCGCGCAGCCTTGTTGAAATGATTTCAGTGAGTGTATCAGTACCTTTTGAACATTTTCAGTACATTTGAACAATACTGGTCGCTATAATCGTGATATGAAATTGTCATACCGCTTCATCTAATCAGAACAGGAAAGAGAACCTCTTCACCTGCAATTTAAATAGATTGTGAATAGCTATAAGGTGATACAGGTTGACAGAGCAGGCCTGGACCTTAGGCAACATAAAATAAAATAAATGCTGATTGTGTTTTGGCAGATTTAATCACACCTCCATTATTCAGGATGCTATTGTGCATATGATGAAAGATCTCTTGATTTAATCTTTCTCTAAAATAGCTTGATGATTCCCACTAAAGAAAATGATGAAGACTATCATTCCTTATTTACTGGAGCTGAAATGGCGAGTATGAGAGAGAGAGAGAGAGAGAGAGAGAGAGAGAGAGAGAGAGAGAGAGAGAGAGAGAGAGAGACCATCTCTGGTCAGACCAGAGATGGTGATCTCATTATCCAATACTGTAGAGTTTTTGTTCATTAACATATTCACTCCTGGTTTGTGTGTGTGTGTCTGTGTGTGTGTGTGTGTGTGTGTGTGTGTGTGTGTGTGTGTGTGTGTGTGTGTGTGTGTGTGTGTGTATGCACGCGCGTGTGTGTGTGTGTGTGTGTGTGTGTGAGCGTGCGCACGCGAGTGCGTGTGTGCAATATTCACATCATTTTTTATACTACTTCACCTCATCACCATGGAAACCTTGACTTATAAAGATGTTTTAGTATTCTTCACTGCTACGCCTGTGTGTGTGTGTGTGTGTGTGTGTGTGTGTGTGTGTGTGTGTGTGTGTGTGTGTGTGTGTGTGCGTGCGTGCGTGCGTCCGTGCGTGCGTGTGTGTGTGAGAGTGAGTGAGTGAGTGAGTGAAAGAGGGAAGAGGGAGAGAGAGTAAAAGTATGTGCAATTATTAATTGCACATACTTGCAATTGTAAATGTAACAATCCTACAAATTCTTACTCGCTCATCTCATCAGACAGATAGCAGTGAGTGACCTTTGACCTTCTACACACTAGTGTAGGAGTGTTGGTTTATTGTCTTCAATGCCAAATCACAGGCAATATCCCTCTTCCTTTTAATAGGAGTGGAGAGTGAGCAGTCCTGTATTTTGGATGCGTTTATTGAGACAGTAGGAGGGCTGACAGGAGATCCAGGTGAGCAGCTTCTAGAGGGAAGTGATCCAGGTGAGCAGCTTCTAGCTTCTAGAGAGAAGTGATGCAGGTGAGCAGCTTCTAGAGGGAAGTGATGCAGGTGAGCAGCTTCTAGAGGGAAGTGATCCAGGTGAGCAGCTTCTAGAGGGAAGTGATCCAGGTGAGCAGCTTCTAGAGGGAAGTGATCCAGGTGAGCAGCTTCTAGAGCGAAGTGATGCAGGTGAGCAGCTTCTAGAGGGAAGTGATGCAGGTGAGCAGCTTCTAGAGGGAAGCGATGCAGGTGAGCAGCTTCTAGAGGGAAGTGATGCAGGTGAGCAGCTTCTAGAGGGAAGCGATCCAGGTGAGCAGCTTCTAGAGGGAAGCGATCCAGGTGAGCAGCTTCTAGAGGGAAGCGATCCAGGTGAGCAGCTTCTAGAGGCAAGTGATCCAGGTGAGCAGCTTCTAGAGGGAAGTGATGCAGGTGAGCAGCTTCTAGAGAGTAGTGATCCAGGTGAGCAGCGTCTAGAGGGAAAGTGATGCAGGTGAGCAGCTTCTAGAGGGAAGTGATGCAGGTGAGCAGCTTCTAGAGGGAAGTGATCCAGGTGAGCAGCTTCTAGAGAGTAGTGATCCAGGTGATCAGCTTCTAGAGCAAAGTGATGCAGGTGAGCAGCTTCTAGAGGAAAGTGATCCAGGTGAGCAGCTTCTAGAGGGAAGTGATCCAGGTGAGCAGCTTCTAGAGGGAAGTGATCCAGGTGAGCAGCTTCTAGAGAGTAGTGATCCAGGTGAGCAGCTTCTAGAGGGAAGTGATGCAGGTGAGCAGCTTCTAGAGGGAAGTGATCCAGGTGAGCAGCTTCTAGAGGAAAGTGATCCAGGTGAGCAGGAAGTCAGGGTCTCCTCTCACTTTGCTCTCTTTCTTTCTCTCTCCAATCTATTTCTTTCTCTCCTGTGTCTGTTGGAACTTTTCTGAACTAAAACTTTATTAGAAAGGAAATCAACCTACCTGTATAACAGAAATAATAATTTAATGTTCTTCCGGATACCAAAGTGCAGTGCCGGTGAATTAATTGGAAACAAGTGAAAATGGAAAAGGTTCATAAATGAGGCATTTTTGCTGCTATTTTCCACAAAGTCTGGCCTTTTCTTATCTGTGACAAAGAAAAGAAGGCTTGTACTGTTATTAAGTCATTTCTGTAGTTTTATGGGATTATATTTGCCCTTTCTTCCTCTACCCAGGAGCAGTCCACCAGTTCAGAACTGAATCAGAACTTGTTTTAAAGTGCCATTTCCGCCCAAAGCTGAAAGTGGCATCTCTGAGGGTGGTCCACAGTGTAGACCATTTGGAGCCAGAAAAAGAAGCATATAAGTGCTGCCTGCGTTAAAACCTTTATGGAATGACATGGTGGGCTCAGTGAAAGTCAGACAGCATAATGCACAATCCTGCTGCCTGTACTTTGCCTGTCAAATGGCTAACAAGCACAAATTATCTTTTAATGATAGGCCCCTCATATCCCACACTCATGCTGTTTTACAGTGTACCCCCCCCCCCCCCACACACACACTCACACACACACACACACACACACACACACACACACACACACACACACACACACACACACTGTACTGTACACACACACACACACACACACACACACAATGTACTGTACACACACACATGCACACGCGCGCACGCATGCACACACACACACACACACACACACACACACACACACACACACACATACATACTGTACTGTACACACAAACACACAACGCTTGCAATCACACTGCACATCCCATAATGAGGGTATTTTACTGTGTTTTATGAAGTGAAGTACAATTGATTTAATGGATCACTGCAGATGCCATTCCCTCTTTTTAGCGCAGTTCCAACAAGATCCTCTGTGTCCGTGTTGTTTTTGTGAGACTCAAAATGCGGTGCATGCATCGCTGTACTAGCGCCCCCTCTGGTCGGTCGGGTGGGAACTGGGGGGAATAGTATGATCCTCCCATGTGCTACGTCCTGCCAGTGAAGCTCCACGCTGAGAAGCGGCTGGCAACTGTGCACGTGTCGGAGGAAGCATGGTGCTAGTCTACGGCTCTCCCCAGATCAGCAGAGTCCACAGTCCAAATGGTGGTTCATCTGAGGTGCAACTGAAAACTAAATGTCTGGGGGGGGGGGGGGGGGGGGGGGGGGGACTGAAGTTCCACTTGTGTAAAATTTCAACGGAATGATGGGTTAAAGGCCGGCTTTACTGATTTTCAACCAGATTTGTGTCATTACAATGTCAGTAGTATGATTAGATAAGCAGCCTTTACCTCCCCTCACTCAACCCTCTTTGCTGTTCTCCCTTATCTTTCACATATTTAGTACACCGCTCTGACGCGTTTTACGTCACGACTGCGTCAGAACATCACAAACGCCAATACAACAACACAAGAATAGCCTAAGGTGACCAGACGTCCCCGATTTTCAGGGACAGTCCCCGTTTTTGGTGACCTGTCCCCGGCTGGAGCTGTCCCCGAAAATGTCCCCGATTTTCTACTGGCGTCTGCGGTCAATATGACTCTAGCTCTAGCGGGCCCATTCTTAAGTCTAGAGTGAAGATACTTATAGGCTATGAAACTGTAAGACCTACAGCACCCATTGGGACCAACAATGCCATGCTACCTTGTCGGGAAGGGGACTAAAAAGCATGGTCAATTTCAAAGGGGACCCCTGACCGCTCTCACCTCAGGATATCTGAATGAGAATGGATTCTATGAGTACCCATGAGTCTCCCCTTTACAGACGTCACTGGCCAACCACTCAAGCAGGAAGGAAGGTTGCGGGAGGCTTACGGGCGGGTTAGCCTAAGCATATCACAGCATCACATGTAGTCCGTTGATCCAGACATCCAACAAGTGCACATGCTGCTTCCTGCTGGTCCAGGAAATCTTGAACAATGAAAAAACACTTATGACTGTAACACCGAAAATACTTTTTGAGATCTGAGGCTTTTCATAAAACATTCGGCACTCTAGGTTCGGACAGCCAGGCCTCATGCTGCTGGAGAACACTTTGACATTTTGTAAAGGGGCACAGTGAATGAAGTGTGTGTGTGTGTGTGTGTGTGTGTGTGTGTGTGTGTGTGTGTGTGTGTGTGTGTGTGTGTGTGTGTGTGTGTGTGTGTGTGTGTGTGTGTGTGTGTGTGTGGGGGGGGGGGGGGGGGCACCAGGGGCCTCTTCGTATTAATTTATTAATAAATGAAACCGGAATCATCCCCCTTTTCTATTTCATGGGTAATAACATTGGAATGATATATTGATTGCCGGACTGGAAATGTCCCCGATTTTCATTTGAGAAATCTGGTCACCTTACAATAGCCTAACGTTAGCAGACACCGCAAACAGCCCCCTTAAACAGGCTGAGCCAGTCTCGTTCTGGAGGGAACCCAGCTGAATTCACGTTGGATTATGATATCAAGCCTTGATCCATTTTTATTTTACTCCTTAGCAGTGTGGATCGTACAGGTATAGTCCTCCTCTTTGAAATGGCGACTGCAAACACCCAGATCGAAGCGAGCTTGGTAATGTAGCCGTTCTGTACCTATGCTAATGTTAGCTATCCAGAGTAACCAAGCCAAATGCCTTCTTCTTCTTCTTCTTTGAGTTTTATGGCGGTTGGCAAACATATATATGTGCATTACCGCCACCTACTGGAGTTTGATATCAGCCAAATGCCTGAGGGGTGGGCGTGGACTTAGAAAACCACGAGCCCAGTGCATTGTGGGAAGTGGAGGATTTCTGCACCCCGAACCCGCCCCTCATTAAATATATTAATATACGTTAATATACGTTAAATATATCCACCTTATTTCTAGTGGCCATGATGCCTATGCGTTTTTCTTCCAGTGTGATCCTCCCAGCCTTGTTGCTGACAGCTTGACACCCGTCTGGGCGAACGGAGCAAATCACTAATCAGGTCCAGCTTGGCAGAAATCTCGTCGATAAATATCCCTTTAAGAGCGCAGTGCACAGCCTACTGTGGCTAATGTTAGCGGCTAGCTAGCTATGTTACATGGCAGTAAAACGCCACTAAATGACCAAATTGATTTAACTTTTAACCATTTCGAGTAACACTGTTTCCATACGGACCCCCAGCATTGGTTAGTTGTTTATAACGTGACTATATTTATAACTTTTATAACGTACTCCAGTTTCCGGTTTATAATTCGGGTCTGTAGCCAGAGTATAGGAAATGGCAAGCTGCAACAATAAGTCACGTTAAACCAAAACTTGTACCCACAATTATTTGTACAGTGGGACATTCAAAAATAAGGTGGATATATTTTTTTAATCAAGTAGATTTCTCTGCCATTTCTGTTTTATTTTTATTTTATTATTTTTGCTGTATTGAAGACGTACCAAGCCGTGACACCAATGTGTCATATCGACCGAACCGTGAATTGTGTTAGTTTAAGTATACTTGTTTTCATTTGACTTAATATAGTTGAGGCCCATCTATTACATAGCAAATGTGAAGCTGCTGTTGACATGTTTAACATTTTAACAGGAAAAACTAACACTAGCCAAAAAAAGTGCCAGGTATTTGTTGTTATTTTTCTCTTGAAAAACCAGTCCACAGTCTACCATGAAAACATTGTAGCTCAGTAGCCATCCATTCTCTCTTCCTCTCTCTCTCTCTCTCTCTCTCTCTCTCACACACACACACACACACACACACACACACACACACACACACACACACACACACACACACACACACACACACACACACGCACACACACACACACACGTCTTTTTCCATCTGTCCATCATTCTGTTTTTTCCCCCTCTGCTTTTCCCCTCTATTAGTGAAGAACGTTCAGTCAAGCGTACTAGATCGCGCTGCTTTCGTCTGAAAGCACAATCCAATTCAGCTGTCTACACACACACAAACACACTCGCAACGAGTACACCCACCAGTTGACAGGCAGAGAAAAACACACACACACACACACACACACACACACACACACACGGGCGCGTGCGCAACCCAAGGCATCTGCGAGAGTAACACAGGATTCGCCTAATCTATAAATACACACGACGCATGTTAATATGTACTGTGAGTATGCAAGTGACAGGACTACAAACATACACACTCCAAAAAGAGAAAGGCCTTGATCTGATTAGAATGCAGTGCCACATTCCGCCCCACATCTGTCATAATATGATCTACCTAACATGTGATTGGTTTTCTATTTGTGGAATAACGGAGATAGATTTTCATGTCTGCTTCAGGCGCGCGCACCAATCCATCTTTCTGTGACTACATGTAGATGGCTGTGGCATCGAGCTGTGTCTGATGCTGATGCTGAGAGGGACTGATTGGACGCTGGATGTGTAATTACTGGTTATGGGATGTTAATTGTATAGAGCGGCGGCCGGTGGGATGTGACGGTAGATACATAATGCGAATGCGAATGCGCCTGCGTACACACACACGCACGCGCACACACACGCACACACACACGCACACACACACTTTTGTGTACATCCGTGTACATGATTCCTCGTGTTTAGACTAGAAGGTTTTTTGTGTGTGACCCAATTATTGTAATTGTAGCTGGATGGGATAATTTGCATACAGACTATTGGAAACTAGAGCAGGCACATTTTCCACCGAGCTCCTTGGGGTGATTTGCTGACTGATGTTAAAGAAGCCATGTGTTTAGCTCTCTCAGGCCTGCTGGAGTTCTCCCCTGTCTTCATACCATACTTCATTTCAGGTATGGGGGGAAGTGCACAATAGAGTTAGATTCATTCTATGCATAATACTGTAGTGTAAAATACCAACAGAAGACGTGTCATGTAAAAATGGTTACTTTTGTCGTCCTTTGTGATAATTTGGAGGAATGCCAAAGAAGACAAAGAATGGTAATATTCCCAGAGGTGTGGCAGTACGATTAATGGATTAGTTGTCAACTATTATTATTATTTATTTTTTGATCATTGATGGATCACTTTGAGTATTTATTCATTTTGGGGGGGGGGCAACAACATCAAAATGCTCGGATTACAGCTTTTGGAATGTGAATATGTTCTGGTTTCTTTACTCCTCTATTACAGTAAACAGTGAATATCTTTGGGTTGTGGACAAACAAGACATTTGAGGACGTCATCTTGGGCTTTGGGAAACACTGATCGACATTTTTCACCATTTTCTGACATTTTGTAGACCAAACAACTTATCAATTACTGTGAAAATAATCCTCAGATGAATCGTCAATAAAAATGAATTGTTACTGTAGTTGCAGCCCTAGTTGTGTCCTTATGCGCACTGTAGCCTATTAATCCGCCTGTGCAGTGATGTGCTCGCCTCCGCTCTCTAGTCCGGTCCATCTGTTTGTCTGAGTAGAAGTTTAGCGCCTCTCCTCGCTCTCCAGCTAAGTTTCCGTTTAGACCCCCCCCCCCCCTCATCTTGTTTGCCATAGAGTACTTTCAACTCTGGAGTTACGGCGAGGATGTGAAGAGGAGCAGCAGAGGATTTTCATCTGTTTCAGTCCTTTCTCTCTCTCTCTCTCTCTCTCTCTCTAAATGCGTCCAGCCGTACGTACGCCTAACAAGTCACAGTTAACCCAGTCATACAGCTGTGCCATTCTTAAAGCACTGATTCATATGCTGACACACGATGCCAACTTCCCCCCGCTCTCCTCTTCCCTCGCTCACAAACCGCTAATGAACTGAATCACAACTGTTTTTCCCCCCCGATCCCTTTTGCCCCAACAGCTGATGGTGAGCGATTGCATCCACAATACTCTTTTAATTAGTATAGAGAATAAATTGGTTGAGCATGCCTTTTTCCTTAATTGCTTTTTCCTCAGCTTGGATTTAATTGGGCTGCAGCAGTGTTTATTGATCTCCTTTGATGTGCTTTAATTTGGATAATTTTATATATTTATTTTGGACGTGACGAGTCGGTTTGTCTTGGGGGGCCGTATAGGCAGCGGGGCCGCTACCTACTGCAGCAGACTGCGGTATATTCAGTGAGCCTGGGGTCCAGCGAGCGATGGTAACTAGGTGGAGAGATCATCAGACCCAGAAGGCAGTAAAGGAGTGATGGTAACTAGGTGGAGAGATCATCAGACCCAGAAGGTGGTAAAGGAGCCATGGTAACTAGGTGTAGAGATGATCAGACCCAGAAGGTGGTAAAGGAGCATGGTAACTAGGTGTAGAGATGATCAGACCCAGAAGGCAGTAAAGGAGCCATGGTAACTAGGTGTAGAGATGATCAGACCCAGAAGGCAGTAAAGGAGCCATGGTAACTAGGTGTAGAGATGATCAGACCCAGAAGGCAGTAAAGGAGCCATGGTAACTAGGTGTAGAGATGATCAGACCCAGAAGGCAGTAAAGGAGCCATGGTAACTAGGTGTAGAGATGATCAGACCCAGAAGGCAGTAAAGGAGCCATGGTAACTAGGTGTAGAGATGATCAGACCCAGAAGGCAGTAAAGGAGCATGGTAACTAGGTGTAGAGATGATCAGACCCAGAAGGCAGTAAAGGAGCCATGGTAACTAGGTGTAGAGATGATCAGACCCAGAAGGCAGTAAAGGAGCCATGGTAACTAGGTGTAGAGATGATCAGACCCAGAAGGCAGTAAAGGAGCCATGGTAACTAGGTGTAGAGATGATCAGACCCAGAAGGTGGTAAAGGAGCATGGTAACTAGGTGGAGAGATCATCAGACCCAGAAGGCGGTAAAGGAGCCTGGTAACTAGGTGGAGAGATGATCAGACCCAGAAGGCAGTAAAGGAGCCATGGTAACTAGGTGTAGAGATGATCAGACCCAGAAGGCAGTAAAGGAGCCATGGTAACTAGGTGGAGAGATCATCAGACCCAGAAGGCGGTAAAGGAGCCTGGTAACTAGGTGGAGAGATGATCAGACCCAGAAGGCGGTAAAGGAGCCTGGTAACTAGGTGTAGAGATCATCAGACCCAGAAGGCAGTAAAGGAGCCATGGTAACTAGGTGTAGAGATCATCAGACCCAGAAGGCAGTAAAGGAGCCATGGTAACTAGGTGTAGAGATGATCAGACCCAGAAGGCAGTAAAGGAGCCATGGTAACTAGGTGTAGAGATGATCAGACCCAGAAGGCAGTAAAGGAGCCATGGTAACTAGGTGTAGAGATCATCAGACCCAGAAGGCAGTAAAGGAGCCATGGTAACTAGGTGTAGAGATGATCAGACCCAGAAGGCAGTAAAGGAGCCATGGTAACTAGGTGTAGAGATCATCAGACCCAGAAGGCGGTAAAGGAGCCATGGTAACTAGGTGTAGAGATCATCAGACCCAGAAGGCAGTAAAGGAGCCATGGTAACTAGGTGTAGAGATGATCAGACCCAGAAGGCAGTAAAGGAGCCATGGTAACTAGGTGTAGAGATCATCAGACCCAGAAGGCAGTAAAGGAGCCATGGTAACTAGGTGTAGAGATGATCAGACCCAGAAGGCAGTAAAGGAGCCATGGTAACTAGGTGTAGAGATCATCAGACCCAGAAGGCAGTAAAGGAGCCATGGTAACTAGGTGTAGAGATCATCAGACCCAGAAGGCAGTAAAGGAGCCATGGTAACTAGGTGTAGAGATGATCAGACCCAGAAGGCAGTAAAGGAGCTCCTGCACAGTATGAGAGGCCTCAAGAGAACAGCTCTTTGATCTCAGATCAACACTCCATGAATGCCAATGCTCAGCGGTGAAGGGAGGGAGGCAGGCCTTCAATACAGATTCCTTCCAGCAACTAGTTTGGAGTTTGTGCCTGACTCATGCATGCGTCATCTCTCCACCTTCTTCCTTCCACGCCAATGCCCAATTTCCAGCAACAAGAGAAGATTACCGGGTGCTCACTTGTAGGCTCCAGGTGAATGTGAGGTGCTCTTGAAGTTAAATATAAACTTGAACCAGATGGAAAAAGCCACAGCTGGCTTCAGGCACTCTCACACAGAGTCAAGGATAAAGTAAAAAGCCTCTCATTAATATATATCAAAATAGAATGAGTTAAGTTAAGAATGACAAACGCTGACCGGTTTCGACCACGCAGGGTCTATGTCACGGCGTGTCAGGAAAGATCACAAGTGGAATGCAGTGATTTCCTATATAGTCAATTAGCCAATTAGTGGCCACGGGAAACAGGATTACATGGATTACATTTGCATATTCACAATCAATACATCAATAAAAAGCATCACAGCAGGTCATGTGATTATCACAGGAGCCACAGGCAAGAAAAAGACCACAGGTAGTAAATTATACAACATTACAGAAAAGGTCTAAAATCTATTTCCTCGTTGAGCATTGAATTTTAAAATCCAGTAAGTCTCTCTCTGTAGTCATGTATTGAGACATCACCACCTCTATTTGACTGTTGCACAAGCTCAATGCCGTCTACTTCCAGCAGGCTGTCGTTGTTATTGTGACAGGTACTGTATGGAAATGGTGTGCCATAGGCTAATCATTATTGTTGCTTCTTCTTATAGCATATTTCTATTATATTTCAACCGCCTCTTGGTGCGCCCTATGTAAAAGCATTCACGAGAGCAGGTCAGACGATAAACAACATAAGTAGAATTGCAGTTGATAAAGTGTTTGCTTTTGTGTATGTCTTTAGTCTTGACATCTACAGTACAAACTCCTGTTGTATGACGTTAGAGCAGTGATTACAGGTGGTTTGCATACATTTGAAAGTCCCTATAGGTCTCTTGAGCCAGTGGCCTTCCTTTCTGGCTGGAGGAATAGCTGTGTGTGAGTCTGTCCTATAAGGAGGGGGCTCGCCTGTAACAGAAAGCAGGGGGAGATTGGAAAATCATCTGAACATCTGAACTTGCACTGAACTTGCACTGATCCATTGATTATGTCTGACCTATTGCACTTTAAACTGTATGCACTTCTGCTGAATACGATGCTGCTAGATACTGTTCCTGAATGTTATTTTGTTCTTGCGTTATTGTTTGTATAGGGTGTGCTGCTGCACTGTCTTGTCTTTTTTGTCTGAGAGCGAACCAAGACAAATTCCTATCAACTTTGTTGACATGGCAATAAATTGATTGAATCTTGAATCTTGAATCTTGAAATGTCCTTAAGGGAGGAGTCACTCCTCAGGATATACCAATTGGATAAAATAATCTGTAACATGTAACAAAGTGTATACCTGATGTGGCTTTTCTCTGTCTGTTTGACTGTTGTAGCAGGTCATGATCGTGTGGCGGAGGCTGCCTTGGTCTGAGTTGTGGATACAATAGTCTTACTATACGATGTGTCAACAAAGCGTTTGGTCAAATGTTGAGACTGTATTGTAAAATCATCATCCAGATCACAGATCCTCCTCAATCTTTGAAAGTGGTCATATGGGATATTATTTTTGAGGTGGTGAGGATTGAAAGACCCATAATGCAACAGAGAATGACGATCCGTAGGCTGAACAGTGTAGTGTGTAATTTATTGTCTCTCCTTTATGAATGGTCAGGTCTAGGAAGTGGATCTTCTCCTTAGAGACTTCCATAGACAATTGTATGTTCTCATTAGTGTTATTCAGAAAATTGTAAAAAAAAAAAAAATCTAATCAAAACACATGTACCTGCCATTATAAAGGAGGACAATGTCATCAATAGATCTGCAATACATCTTAATGTTGTCTCTGAAGCGATTCATTGCAGGGTTAAAAACAAATTCAGACGCACAATTTTGAGCTTGTGTGTGTGTGTGTGTGTGTGTGTGTGTGTGTGTGTGTGTGTGTGTGTGTGTGTGTGTGTGTGTGTATGTATATATGTGTGCGTGTATTTGTTTATGTGTGCCTAGTATTTGCTTATGTGAGAGTCTGCATTACTGCGCGTGCTTCTAGTAGCAGTGTATGTCCATCCGGTCCCATACCCCACCTGCGTAACACGACTCCTCTCTCCCTCACAGCGGGTAACTTCACTCTGGCCGAGCTGGGTGTGTGCGAGCCCGCCCCGCCTCCCCACCCCGCCGCCGCCCCCTACTGTCCCGACCTGGGCCTGCTCCAGAGGGGGACGTACTCGCTCAGCGCCGGCTCCGACGCCGACTCGGACCCCGAGGGGCCGCTGTCCCCGGAGCAAGCCATCCAGCTGTGGGCCGGCCGGGGCGGGGTGAAGTCCCGCCGCAGCTCGGGGGTGTC
>NC_139634.1:33202591-33205091 GCF_964638095.1 Poromitra crassiceps | reverse complement strand
GCCCTAACTCTACACACCCTAACTCTACACGCCCTAACTCTACACGTCCTAACTCTACACGTCCTAACTCTACACGCCCTAACTCTACACGCCCTAACTCTACACGCCCTAACTCTACACGTCCTAACTCTACACGTCCTAACTCTACACGTCCTAACTCTACACGTCCTAACTCTACACACCCTAACTCTACACGTCCTAACTCTACACGCCCTAAATGTACACTCCCTAACTCTACACTCCCTAACTCTACACAACCTAACTCTACACGTCCTAACTCTACACGCCCTAACTCTACACGCCCTAACTCTACAGGTCCTAACTCTACACATCCTAACTCTACACAACCTAACTCTACACGTCCTAACTCTACACAACCTAACTCTACACGTCCTAACTCTACACGCCCTAACTCTACACGTCCTAACTATACACGTCCTAACTCTACACGTCCTAACTCTACACAACCTAACTCTACACGTCCTAACTCTACACAACCTAACTCTACACTCCCTAACTCTACACAACCTAACTCTACACGCCCTAACTCTACACGCCCTAACTCTACACGTCCTAACTCTACACGTCCTAACTCTACACGCCCTAACTCTACACGTCCTAACTCTACACATCCTAACTCTACACGCCCTAACTCTACACGCCCTAACTCTACACGCCCTAACTCTACACGTCCTAACTCTACACGCCCTAACTCTACACGCCCTAACTCTACACGCCCTAACTCTACACGTCCTAACTCTACACGTCCTAACTCTACACGCCCTAACTCTACACGCCCTAACTCTACACGCCCTAACTCTACACGTCCTAACTCTACACGCCCTAACTCTACACGCCCTAACTCTACACGCCCTAACTCTACACGCCCTAACTCTACACGTCCTAACTCTACACGCCCTAACTCTACACGTCCTAACTCTACACGCCCTAACTCTACACGTCCTAACTCTACACGCCCTAACTCTACACGTCCTAACTCTACATGCCCTAACTCTACACAACCTAACTCTACACGCCCTAACTCTACACGCCCTAACTCTACACGTCCTAACTCTACATGCCCTAACTCTACACAACCTAACTCTACACGCCCTAACTCTACACGCCCTAACTCTACACGCCCTAACTCTACACGTCCTAACTCTACACGCCCTAACTCTACACATCCTAACTCTACACGCCCTAACTCTACACGTCCTAACTCTACATGCCCTAACTCTACACAACCTAACTCTACACGCCCTAACTCTACATGCCCTAACTCTACACGCCCTAACTCTACATGCCCTAACTCTACACGCCCTAACTCTACATGTCCTAACTCTACACGTCCTAACTCTACACACCCTAACTCTACACGTCCTAACTCTACACGCCCTAACTCTACACTCCCTAACTCTACACTCCCTAACTCTACACAACCTAACTCTACACGTCCTAACTCTACACGCCCTAACTCTACACGCCCTAACTCTACAGGTCCTAACTCTACACATCCTAACTCTACACAACCTAACTCTACACGTCCTAACTCTACACAACCTAACTCTACACGTCCTAACTCTACACGCCCTAACTCTACACGTCCTAACTATACACGTCCTAACTCTACACGTCCTAACTCTACACAACCTAACTCTACACGTCCTAACTCTACACAACCTAACTCTACACTCCCTAACTCTACACAACCTAACTCTACACGGCCTAACTCTACACGTCCTAACTCTACACGCCCTAACTCTACACGTCCTAACTCTACATGCCCTAACTCTACACGCCCTAACTCTACACGTCCTAACTCTACACGTCCTAACTCTACACGCCCTAACTCTACACGCCCTAACTCTACACGCCCTAACTCTACACGTCCTAACTCTACACGCCCTAACTCTACACGCCCTAACTCTACACGCCCTAACTCTACACGCCCTAACTCTACACGTCCTAACTCTACATGCCCTAACTCTACACAACCTAACTCTACACGCCCTAACTCTACATGCCCTAACTCTACACGCCCTAACTCTAGATGCCCTAACTCTACACGCCCTAACTCTACATGCCCTAACTCTACACGCCCTAACTCTAGATGCCCTAACTCTACACGCCCTAACTCTACATGCCCTAACTCTACACGCCCTAACTCTAGATGCCCTAACTCTACACGCCCTAGCTCTACACGCCCTAACTCTACATGTCCTAACTCTACATGCCCTAACTCTACACTCCCTAACTCTACACGTCCTAACTCTACACGCCCTAACTCTACATGTCCTAACTCTACACGCCCTAACTCTACACGCCCTAACTCTACACGCCCTAACTCTACATGCCCTAACTCTACATGTCCTAACTCTACACGTCCTAACTCTACACGCCCTAACTCTACATGTCCTAACTCTACACGCCCTAACTCTACACGCCCTAACTCTACACGCCCTAACTCTACACGCCCTAACTCTACATGTCCTAACTC
>NC_139634.1:33191253-33198753 GCF_964638095.1 Poromitra crassiceps | reverse complement strand
TACCCATGATGCTCTCTTTTACACTTTCTGTGTCAGTTCTCTTTTAGTATGTGTTTTTTGTTCTCATCTCCAGCTCATGAGTTCCTTCTTGATTTGTCATCATCGTTTTCTTTTCCATCTTTTTGTCTCCCGCTTTTCCTTTCTTCCCTTCATTCCGGCTCCTCCAGTTTACCCAGGTGATGAGGAGGATGATGATCTATTTGAAGACTCTGTGATCAGTAAGTTCTGTGACTGTAGTAGACCACTTAGCCCCACTGTGTGCAATTGTGTTTGCTGTGCTGTTGTGTCCTTTTCCTGTGCTTGTTTGTGTGTGATTGACTTGTCCATTAGCTGACACCTACATGAGTGAGGTCACTGCACACACAGTATAATAGTATCTGGACTCCAGCTGAGAGCCTATACAACATTTCCCTGAGGCTATTTTAAGTGTCTGAAATGAAGGTTGCGCAAATAGTTGTGTGCCTATTTGTACATCCTTTATTGTATCTTTCCTTTTCCACAATAATTACAATCATGGTTATTGACATAGCAGCAGTATTGAAACATTACAGTACGCAGAATGGCCACTGTAGAAATAGAAATGTACCAGGAGCTTGATAGAATGTGTGAAAAACGTGCAGTAAAATAATTGGTTTCCTTACATCAAGACAATCGTAATTAATAATTCTGACCACAATAGTGTTTTAGCCACAATCATCTAATCGAAAGGCAAGGCCGTTGTTTTCTTCACATGCCTCATCTATAAATGTATTTATTTTTATTGTATTATGATCTCTGTTCATTTGCACACACCCAACTGGTCAATCTCTTTGCAGTTGATCAGAGACAATTTCCCAGAGGGTGTTGAACTTGTTTTCTTGTCTTTTCTTTCTTATCCCTCCACTATTGGAAACTCCAGCTTATTTGCTTGCGTCTCGCAGAATGTTTGTTTGTGTTAGCTTGTAATAGTTGCTTTATTGGGCTGTGGAGTTTTCATTTGTTTTCATTAGCACGGTCAGAGTGGTAGGAGTGAGTGAGACTGTGTAGCAGAAAAGAAGGAAGGAGAGACATTTATGTGTGTGTTGGATGTGAAGGATTGTTTTTTTTATTGCTTTTTTGGTATTGAAATTGAGTTTATTTGATCATGGTGTTTTTAATGGGCTTTTCTCCTACATTATGTCCATATTCGACTATTCGCAGAAGGGCATAGCCTCCCGGCGAGTGGGACTACACAGTAGAGTTGTGCACAGGGCAGTGTGGTCTAGTTGCTCTTATAACCTCATAGAAAAAGCCAAGGTCGGAGATACGGAGCACTGGTTGTCTGCTTGGGGATCGTGTAAGAGGTTAATCCTCTTGAAGCTGTGGCTTGAACTGAGAAAAGAAGTGGACTATTCACACACTCCTGACCTGCACACCCAGCAGATGCATTTCATAGCTTTTGAATGTACATTGTACTTTTAAATGTATCTGGCAATAAGCTTGAACTTGGACGTGAACCCATGCAGACACCCGTACACTCCGATTATAAAGTGACAGACGATATGAAGCTCAACCTCTGATTCAGGCAAATGTGTGTACACACACACACACACACACACACACACACACACACACACACACACACACACACACACACACACACACACACACACACACACGAGTATGCAGTCAATGGAAACCTTTCTTTGTGAAAATCTTCTTTTGCTGTAAATTCACCTAATTTGCAGTTCTTATTGAAATATTCATGAGGGGGGAGAATATCCATGTCTGAGATTTATTGAAGTTAATTTCCCCTCATCCTTTAATTAATAGCATGTGTAAACATGTCAGCTTACACAACTTGCTGTGCTCAGTCTGTTTCTGGTGAGTTAATAGTCGGAACTGCTAGTAAATGAACCTATTGAAATGTAATTTATTTCTCACACAAGCTATGACTAACTGTCTCGGCTACGGATGTGAACTAATTGGGCTCATTATTAATACTTTGGTAGGAATATAACCATAGCCAGGGCCTGAGCTACTGTACAAACCAAAGATTCAAACACCACCACTTCTCTTTGTAAAAAAAGATTTACAAAAGTGTATTGATGTAAGCGCTGCTTCAATAGTAGGACTCTATCAGCCTAGTATTTCTTGAAAATTGACCCAATACAACTTGAAGCAGAATGGTGAGATGGTGCAGGTGTTTTAAGGGCCTGGATATACACAATCTACCATTAAAATATGATCTCTATCTGGATATCTTATCAGGAAAAGGAAAATAACACGTTACTGTAAGGTGTGAATGCACACAGCATGTAATGCGATAGCAAACGTGGTGATCAAATATGCCAAACCTCTGTTTTACATGGTACCAATAATGTGCAGTGTATGACATGGGCAAAAATAAACAGTCTGGAAATGCTGGAATTGTTCATGGCATACAGTAGGGCCTTGAAAAATAAATCGTGTTGGAGAAGTGCTAGAGAAAGAAATAAAAATAACAGCTATGGGGAGGTTTTTATTTATTTATTCATTTATTTATTTTGTAGACGAGCAAATCAGAGTGAGTAGAGGAGGGAGCTTCGGGACACGGGATGTGATTCATACTCCACTTAGGAGTCTACAGAGAATACGAGATATGATTCAGAGGGAAGAAGGTGACTTGATTTTACTTGTGATTTGTAGAAGGGCTGGTTGCAGCAATTGTCACTTTAGAACACGTAACAACAAGTCAAACAAAATTGTAAAAAAGAAAAAATCAATAGTACAATCAAAGTGTTTAGTTAATAAACTCACACAATCACGTACATCATTTGAAATAGAAATCCAATGACTTTTCAGCAAGAAAGCTGCTGCTGCTGCCTCAATAACTTCCCCACTCTGTCTAATGTCTAAGTATCAACGGCCTCCTCTGCTTGTTGTTCACTACTTCCTGCTCCAGCAGAGTTATGATAGGCTGATGGCTTCACTACTTCCTGCTCCAGCAGAGTTATGATAGGCTGATGGCTTCACTACTTCCTGCTCCAGCAGAGTTATGACAGGCTGATGGCTGTTTTGTGTTCATGCGCACGAGAAGATTTGTGCGTGGCCAGTGGTGAGGGCGGAGCCTCGAGCTGCCAGAAGGGACGAGGGAAAATGGGGAGGGGCCTATTTGCTTTCGTGTAGGAAACAGAGATCATCAGATTTTGGGGAGGGAAAAATAGAGCATGCGATGTGGATGGTGACAGAGAGGGGATAGTCTCTTAAAACAGATGGTTGGCTCTCACAATTTTCAAAAGCTTCTGCAAAAAGTCTGTAATTCGAGCTGGGAAAACTTGGTCAAAACGGAAAGGGAAACTCAGGGTAAAATTACGAGCGATGATAGGGGGATGTCCCGGATGTCCCGGACATCCGCTCGTATTTCTCCAATCACCTGCATCGGTTTGAACCTCCTCCGGTCTGAAGCGTCTTTTCCCCCCGACTTCCTTTGTCCATGTTCTGTCATACAGACTGTCTAAGCTGCATTCATTCACAGAATGTAGAAGAGACAGTCTGGCTCGAGAGACTAGAGAGGGGATGGAGAAATGAGAGGAGGATCCAGATTTGACACTCCAGTGGAAGCGTGGATTAACATTCTGTGACTGTGTGTGCGAGCGTCGGGATAATCTCTGCCCCCCTGCAGTGCACTCTCTGCGGGGCGCCCACTAAGTGCCATGGGGCGGGGCTGAGGCCCACTGCCAGGCCTGCCACTGTGTGGGCGTGTCTGCGTGGGACACTCAGCCAGGTGTGCCAGGTGGAAGGAGGAGTGGCTGATCCCGACCCTACAGGTATGGGGGTGGGGGTGGCGAAAGGTGCTTCTTGTCCTTCTGCTTCTCTCTCCATCTCCCCTCTTTGATTATAAAGTGGACAAATGTGCATTTGTACGCCCGTCGCCCGGCATAGGAGCACTTGTTTTGCCTCCTGTGTGTAGTGAGGAGGTGTCGCAGCATCGCTCTTTACAGGCTTTTAATCCTCATCGATTTGCGCCTCATGCCGTCTCATCGATCGGAGCGCCAGGCGGAGGGGCCACGGCGCAGCATGGCGCCGCATGGCGTGCACGACGTTAGCTGGCAC
The DNA here is from genome assembly GCF_964638095.1 of Poromitra crassiceps. NCBI lineage: Eukaryota > Metazoa > Chordata > Actinopteri > Beryciformes > Melamphaidae > Poromitra > Poromitra crassiceps. The sequence continues at coordinate 33,194,700 of NC_139634.1, read as the reverse complement.
ATCTCTGCCTGCCCATATCTGTTTGTCACACACAAAGAGAGAGAGAGAGAGAGGCTGAAATTGTTTGGTTAGCTATACAGCCTCAGTCCATGGCGTGCACGCACGCACATTTTCACAATGTGCAAAGGCGACTATGCATCAGTCAATGCGTGCATGCACACACACACACACACACACACACACACGCACACGCGCACACACACACACCTCTGAAATGTCATCTTTAGCTGGAGGTTAATGTGAATCTCCATAGAGAGAGAGTTACTGTAATCACTGTATATAATTGGATTTCCCCATCACAGCTTCAAAGCGTCAGACCTCTTTTTAGCTTGGCAGACAGACTGGTGTTTGCACTTTTGGATGTGTGTGTTCTGCTGTGTGCGCGCGCGTGTGTGTGTGTGTGTGTGTGTGTGTGTGTGTGTGTGTGTGTGTGAGTGTGATGCAGTCCACCACATGTGTCAGTCTATGTGACATATTGCAGTCGTGTGCACTTGTCAACCTGAGCCCCGCCCCCCCCCCCCCCCCCTGTCTTCAGTCACTGTATGGATAACAAGCGAACAAAAGGGACACTGATCAAAAGCACACTGTTCAGCAGAAAGAATAGAAAGAGACGGCAACATCGATGTCAATATTCCTGTTTAAAACGTTTCAGCGCCGCTCAATACTTGCTTTAATAGCTTGGCTTTGTGTTGCGGGGAGTCAAACGGGAGGAAGGAGAGCAGATGGATAAATCTATATTAGAGTCTCTAACCTCTGATGGTGCAAGTCCTCTTATTCTGTCACTTAATACTCAGAGCTGGCTAATCATCACACACACGCATCTGGACTACATCTCCCATCTCCATCATGGAGCAGAGAGACAAGCTGGCATCTCAGCTGCTTCCAAATCTCCCTCTCCCAACCTGTCCCACTGCTAGGCCAACTGTTGATTCTACTGGCATGGAGTTCAAGCCCATGGAACCGAGAGGAATACAACTTTTTTGGGGGTCTTTGTCAGCTGTTTGGCTTTGGGCTTCACGCTGCTGCCTTGAATGGATAAGGCGTATCTTTGGTCTGTCTTCTCTCCTCCGCTTTCTCTCTCTCTCTCTCTCTAGGCCCTAGCTCACCCTCAAAGCTCTGTCCACTTTATGCTGCTGCCTACCTGTCCTGTCAATTCCAATCAATAGTATGACCGGGTCATCCTCATACCTGATCAATGGGACAGTCCAGACCGCCACCGCCCTTGTCCCCAGTGGTCCCTTTGCAAAGTCATCACTATCTCTCTCTATGCTATAGGAGAGACTGCAGTGCAAGTACATATGATTACTAGCAATGCCTACCACTGTAAACTCTAATGCTGAATTCAGCACTATACATTTAATGCAGCTGTTGGTCAATACAATTTGATCGATATGGAATTTGATCGATTTGGGTTTTAGCCAAAATTGAGTAGCGATATATCTTTTGAATTTGACGTTTCCCGTGCAAGTATCCAGTGCTTACCCACATGTTACTGTTGGAGGGATGGAAAGGCCTCAGAAACAACATGCAGACATCGTGTACCTCTAAAACTTTACACTGAAGGCCTGAAATTCATCACCATATCGCCCAGCCACAGTGTATTCTATCTGTTCTGCTCTCCTCTTCCCCCCTTCCCCTGCTCCCTCCCCACCTCCTCCCTTTCCTTGCTCTCTCATCCCCCACATCCCCCTCCCCTGCTCCCTCCCCACCTCCCTTTCCCTGCTCTCTCCTCCCCCACATTCCCCTGTTCCCTCCCCACCACCTCTCTTTCCCTGCTCTCTCCTCCCCCACATTCCCCTGTTCCCTCCCCACCACCTCTCTTTCCCTGCTCTCTCCTCCCCCACATTCCCTCCCCCTTTCTCCCTTTCTCCCTGTCTATCTCTATCATGTGATTGTTCAATCATGTTGTTATTATTACTACTGTAATTGTTATTGTTGTGTCAGCTAGATTTATATTCTCTGGGAAGTCCTCTGAGACATGCTTGTGAATTAGAGCTATACAAATAAACTGGACTTGACTTGACTTGAAACGAATAAGAACTCATTAATGTTATTGGTCACACCTGTGTTTACCCTACTTTGACACGTCGAAATGGCTGCTGTGAAAAGGGTCTAATGTGCCTGTATGGTCACCTGACCAAGCCGTGGTAACATCTTATTGGGCTTAAGACCTTCAGACCATTCACCGATGCACCTTTTGTTCTGTTCATTTTGTTTATGTAGTTTGTGTTCTCGAGTTATTTCCCCTTAGTTTTAGTTAATAAATGATTGTTTTAACTTTTACTTGGGTGTGTGACTCCCCTCATTTGTTACTTTCTCGAGCCCGGTTGTAACCTATGAGGGGAGTCCTACACCAAAGTTAAAATAATTGACAGTATTAACTCAAACTAAAAGAAAATAACTAGACAACACAAACTACATGAAACAAAAGGTGCATGGGTGAGGAGGCAGAGAGACTGAACGGTCTGAAGTTCTTCTTACCAGGCCCAGGTGCACTCAATCAGCATGATGAACGCAACAGCTGGCTCCTGCAAGACAGGGCCAGGAGTCATCACATCTTTAGCTATTTTATTACAGAAAGTACATTCTATCATTGTGTTACTTATGGTTGAAATTCTAGTAAAAAATAAATGATTACCCTTTTTTGCTGCGGACCCTCTGGAACCCCCTCGAGGACCCCTGTGGGTCCCGGCCGGACCCCACCTTGAGAACAACTGATGAAGTAATTGGACAAAACTGACAGCTCTGATTTTGACTAAAAGGCTAATATCAGGCGGATGTATTCGTCTAACCTTACTGGTCAGTAGTTCTGATGATATTATTGACACCGTTTGTCCTTCTGCCACCGTCATCTCAAGTTACCCCCGGCACCTCCGCAATGGACTCCATCAGAAGCATGCAGATCAATAGTATGTTCCAGTCACCTTTGGGCTTAATGAATGCACCCCAACCCTCTGAACCCATTAAAGATGAATTGACCAGTCCATCGGCACACAGCCAACGCTTCCCTGTTTCTATCTAAAGACAAGATGAGACATGACACTGCGTCTCACTAGACAGAGCGGGGTGGTGTCCTCATGGCATGTCTTATCTATTCGCTCTAATCAATTCCTTTTGTGTCATGTCACAAGTTTAAATCTAGATTTTGCTTAGTTTTGATCTCTTTCTCGCTGCATCTCGAGCCTTTCGGGGGTGTGAGCGCTGACCTGTCAGTCTATGGACATACTCTGTGTCCACTGCCTGGCTACTCTTAGCTTTTTATCCTATTCTGTTCCCTCTTTTCCTCTCAAACAGCTCCCTCCCTCTAGGCCTCAGCAAATATTAATTCTCACTCTGTGTGTGTGTGTGTGTGTGTGTGTGTGTGTGTGTGTGTGTGTGTGTGTGTGTGTGTGTGTGTGTGTGTGTGTGTGTGTGTGTGTGTGTGTGTGTGTGGGTGTGTCAGTTGTC
>NC_139634.1:33153753-33188753 GCF_964638095.1 Poromitra crassiceps | reverse complement strand
AGAGAGGACTGGAGGAGGGTCGCAGAGACGCACTGGAAGAGCGGCAGACAACACAAGAGAAAAGGCGGCTTTTAACTTGACAGCTACTGCAGGCGATGATAGGCCGAATAGGAAGATGTGTCTTACTCTGATTGGTCTAAGCCAAAAGTTGCCGCCGAAAAACGCTGACGCTAGATAGAAGCGGTAAAAAGAGGGTGAATGAATGACAGAGGGGAGTGAGTGAATGAATGAATGAGTGGGCATGACAACTAAAAGGTTTCTCTTGAGGGAGTGAATGAATGAGAGGGCATGGCAACTAACAGGTCTCCCTTTCAGAACCTTCGCTAAAGCGTCAGTTGTTTTGAAGAAGGCTGCCCTGGAGTTGTGCTGGCAGCCTCCCTGTGTGTTATATGGACAAGCTTCACCTGAGTTTCAACCGGCATGAGGGCGAGCCGAGTATTAGATGACGACAGAATTTTCATTTTTGGGTGAACTATTCCTCCTATACATTGAATCAAATTAAGCTTCAGTGGGCTGCTATAGTGAGTTATCACGTTGTGTATCTCCACTCACACATCCATGTAAACAAACACGCACACTCATACACACTCGGACACATTAATATGCGCACACTAATGCGCGCGCACATGCACGCATCCGTGCTGCGCCTCCTAAATGACCTGCCATCAATAAAAAGGCAGCTGTAGTAATATATAGAGCTCCTGCATATGGCTATTGAATAATGTAGAGGTCTCTCTCATGCGTGATGGATGAAGGGTGCCAGGCAGTGATAGAGAGTGGACTCAGACAACAGACAAGATGGAGAGATGGCTCGTAGATATGATTGATAAGATGAAAAATGATTCATCGACTCCTCTTGACCTGATGAAAGTTGTGAATTGAGCTGTGGGTGGTGTGAGTGAGCGACGATGAGGACAACTTTGTTCCTCATTAGAAAGTTTAGAGGCAGACTTGATTGCTCATCAGACCATGAAAGATTGGCGCGAGACAGCAAAGCCAGGTATAGCTGCATCACAAGGGTGCGAGCTTTGGCCACTGGGATGCACACACACACACACACACACACACACAAACGCACACGCACACACACACAATTGTGACATGTGTGTAACCACCTACGAAATGCACGTACGTACACACACACACACACATACACACACACACACACACACACACATACACATATACCGCCCTCACCTTGACAGTATGGCTGGTTAAAAGAGATGGGATGCAGTATCGATCCAAAGCAGATCTGCTGTGTGCGTTTGTGATTGTGTATCTGTGCGTGTGTGTCTGTGTGCGTGTTTATGAGTGTGTGCATGTGTGTGTGTGTGTGTGTGTGTCTGTGTGTGTGTGTGTGTGTGTGTTTGTGAGTGTGTGTCTGTGCGTGTGGGTGCATGGGTGAGTAGGAGAGCGGGTGTATTTCTGTGTGTTTTCATTATTTGCACGTGCGTGCCCGTGCGCGTGCGCGTGCGCGTGCACACCGCGTGCGTAACGGGCCTCTCCTCTAGAGAAAGTTGCTGGGCCCCTCTGCCCTTCAAAGTCATTTGGAATTCATCTGCAAGCCTGACCCTGACAGCTGTTTGTTTTTGCTCTCCAGAGAGAGAGGGGGGGGGGGGCCAGAGGGATGGAGGCACGGAGAGGAGAGGGGGTGTGGTTAATGAGTGCGATAAAGTGATAGATATGGGAGGAGACAGTGGGAGAATGGGAGGGGAGACTTCAGGGAAACTTGAGCGAGAGGTTTTTTTCTCTTTCTTTTTTGCCTCGCTGGCCTCGGTGCTGCTCTGCTTGTTAAGCCTTGGAGACACACGGGGCAATAAGCGCTCTCCTTTAGCATCCCACATAGACGGCTAGTTTGAATGTGTTGAATGTGCGTAACAGTGACTGAATGTAAAGCAGGCTGTTGCTGCTTGGCGGGGAGAAAAAAAGGCCATGTGTTCTCAGCACACCATCCCTGTCTAAATATCAGTTTAAAAATACAATCAGTCCATACTGGCGTGTGTGCTATACGCACATCAGCTGGGATCACACAGTGCTAGACTTTTCTAAAGCATGTGCAGCAGAGAGGGAGCGGTGTGAAGCCCCCGGTGGGATGCATTGTGTCTGTGTTTGGGGGCCAGGTGGGTGTGTGGATGCAGGCAGGAAGTCTGTGAGAGAACACGCTTCAGAGAGGAGGAACATGGGAGTCACACAGGTGAAAGGAGAGGGGGGAGGAGGGGGCGAGAGGGAGAGGAGGCTCCTGATTGGTTAAATGGGAGGAGAGGAGAGGTGTCGAGGGAGAGGTGCTTTTTCTATTTTTACATCTCTCCTTCGGGGAGCCCCTATTCTCTTGATCTATCCATCATGATGACACAAACCCCCACACTCACCTGCCCCCCCCCCTCCAACCCCCCCCTCTCTCTTTCTCTCTCTCCCTCTCTCTTTCTCTCTCCCCCTCTCTCTCTCTTTCTCTCTCTCCTTCTCTCTCTCATTGTCTTTTTTTTCTCTTTCTCCCTCTACTCTAATTCTTATGAACATGGTATTCTTTGAACATCCAAGGGCATATACTGTAAATGAATGAATAGACTACAATCTACAAGCCTTTCAAATAGAAATTCCTTATTGGCTAACAAGAACTCTATTCAAGACATACACAATTCACTCACTCAGTGACTCCCCTTTGCTCTCTCTCTTTCTCTGTCTCTCTCTCTCTCTCTCTATCTGTCTCTCTCTCTCTCTCTCTGTGTCTCTCTCTGTCTCTGTCTCTCTCTCTCTGTCTGTCTGTCTCTCTGTCTGTCTCTCTGTCTGTCTGTCTGTCTCTCTCTGTCTGTCTGTCTCTGTCTCTCTCTCTCTGTGTCTCTCTCTGTCTCTGTCTCTCTCTCTCTGTCTGTCTGTCTCTCTGTCTGTCTGTCTCTCTCTGTCTGTCTGTCTCTGTCTCTCTCTCTCTCTCTGTCTCTCTCTCTGTCTCTCTCTCTGTCTCTCTCTCTCTCTCTCTCTCTCTCTCTGTCTCTCTCTCTCTGACGCACTCAGACACACGCGCACATGCACTAGCACCCTTAGTTCCCTACAAGGTCTGATTCCTCCACTCAGAGGTTTTGCGGTCTTCCTTGCATTGTCACAAGCAATTAATTTGCCCATAGCTTGTCTGTATTGATTTGTGTGGCAAAAGCATTGTAATCTATTCAGTTTGGTAAGCAGGCAGCGTCCATGCCCAGTGCAGACAGACCCACGACAGGACACACACGCACGCACACGCACACACACACACACGCACACACGCGCGCACACACACACACGCACAGGCACGCACGCACACGCGCACACACACACACACACACACACACACACACACACACACACACACACACACATACACACACACACACACACACACACACACACGCACACAAACTTCAGCTGGAGATCAATCCCTGGTTAATGTGCTGCCTGTTTCCTGGAAAAGACATGCATGCTTTGCTTTTTTCCAGGCTCAGTTGATGATGTGTCTTTGTGTATTTGGTCTTTATGGTCCTTTTAACATCAATGGCTTCATAGAATTTGCAAAGGTAACCTGAATTAGGGCCATATGGGATTTAATACAAATGGAATCAACTGTAAAATATCCTGAATCTATCTATCTATCTATCTATCTATCTATCTATCTATCTATCTATCTATCTATCTATCTAATAGATAGATAGATAGATAGATAGATAGATAGATAGTATCTATCTATCTATCTATCTATCTATCTATCTATCTGTCTGTCTGTCTGTCTGTCTATCATCTATCTATCTATCTACTGTATATTGCAACATCTTCCATAATTTGTGTGAAATTGATCAAAGTAGGCCTAATGATGAAAATCAAAAGTAGATTAGTTTCATGATACGAGGCATCACGCTGTTGAATCACACAACAGACAGAGTGTGAAAAATAAAGCGAGCGAAAACTCCGCCTCGCGTTGCAACAGACGTCTCGGTGCTTTGCTGAACCTGACCTACTTTCTGACACAATATTATGTGGACTTTGCCAACTCTGAATACAGAACAACGAACAGCGAGCGACGTGTTAACTTTACCTGTAACGTTAGCTTGCAGCAAAGTGACATCCAGATCCAACCATCCGTTCAGCAGATAAGTTGGTCCACAAACTCCACATAACACAACTGCATTCATCGTGCTGGTTTGTTTCAGAATCCTTTGAAAACGGGTGTGATTTATCCAGACTCCATGAAGAATTTTGTAAATTAAAATACACAGATGGGATGCTGCTAACTTTGTCTGTGTCAAGTTTCGAGTCAGTGATGTGTGCAATGCATTCTGGGTTTTGGATTCCCCCTTAAAGCAGCTACGAGCAACTTTTTCGATTGTTATTAAACAGTATAAATTTAATATCAATGCATCACATCTTACCTCTAATAGTCGACGAGAGCAACGCAGAGTAGTCTCGCTTGAACCCCGAGTGAATCGGCCAGTGTTAGTGTGTCTGTAGCCAGGGCAGATCAGGAAGTGAAATGAAACGGTTTGCAGCAGCCACTTCGGCCATAACCACAAAATAACTTGCAAAAACCTGTTAGAATATAACGAGAGATGTTCCCGCGAGTATGCGTGGCGTTCACATTGTTTATGTTATGTTGCTAGGCAGCGCAAACGGCGTTGGAAGGCAGCTGCGTTTCACTTCCTTGTTTCACTTCCGCGTTTCACTTCCGGGTTACCCGGTCCGGTCGCTCTAGAGAGCCCCCTGTTGGCGCGAGTTTAGACAGACTATAGACTTAATAATCACCTAAGGGAGCAATCTCAGATACACACGGCTTTGGTCTCGTCGACTATTAGAGGTAAGATGTGATGCATTGATATTAAATTTATACTGTTTAATAACAATCGAAAAAGTTGCTCGTAGCTGCTTTAAGAGTGATATGGGGAAAACTGCAGACATGTTCTCAAAGGGCTCCAATTTCGAAAATTAATATTTCTACTACATAGGTACCTAGGTTTAATAAATCATCATATTCACAACGGTGAAATAGGCCTTCTCAGAAATTGTAATAAGTAATATTAAAATAACAGTTGAATCTTTTCACATTTTTCATGTCATGTCTTTATTTTTGCACCAAATTATGGAGAGTAGTATTGATAACAGTATCGATAAGTATCGGTATCGATAAGCAGTACAGAAGTAGGGCTGCACGATATGGTTGAAATCAATATCACAGATTTTTTTCTCTATATATACAGTATCACAATAATATGGTTCCTGTATGCAAAATCACATTCAATAATCAAATGAATGTTAAGCTCATTGAACCGAATGCTAATGTTAGGTGTGTGATGTCAAACAAAACTAATAATAAACAAATAATATTCCTGCCATACTTCATTTTATGGGAGTTGTAGTAACTAATTTGCTTGTCATCCTCAATCTAGACAGTAGAGATGTGTGCCACGGTATCAAAATAGCTTTGTATCATCACAATATAATTCCACTGAAAGACGATAAACAAACAATATTGAATTATCATCCAGCTATACGCGCAACCTTTGTATTTGTTTGTATTACGCTGTTTGTTTAGCCATGGCAGGTGTGTTGCAGCGTGCCTTGTGTGCGCGCTCTTTGTTAGAGTCTGATTAAATTCCCCACAGACTAATTCATCATCTTTAGTAGACAGAACAGGGAAAATTACAAGCCCATCAATCCTCGTGTTTGATCCAGCTCTCCCTCTCTCCCTCTGTGTCTTCTGCGTCTGTACTCCGTGTAGCAAGGCCTTTCCCCCCCTCTGTTCTCCTCAGGTCCGCCGTGTCTGTGATGTTGTGGGGTCATTTGTCTCTATGTTAGAGCTGTCCTGACCGCAGCTTGTCCTATCTGGCTCCTCATCAGCATCCACATACAGTAAGTGTGTGTGTGTGTGTGTGTGTGTGTCTGAGATCAGGGCCATTTACACTCAGCCCTCCTCCTGTAAGGTTCTCTTTTTTCATCACGTTTCTTTCTCCCCAATGGAGCTCAGCAGTCATGTGACGTGTCTTGCCCCAGAAGTTAATTCCCCATTCATTTTCTCCATAGGCATTTAGAAAAATCCTTATATAACGAGTTTTAAGGCTTGAACCAAGCCGGCAACCAATCTTCCATAGAATCGTGAGTGACAATAAAAAATTCACTTTCAGCAAAAACAAATAATAAATGCAGGGGAAAAAAATCGAAAATTCATTTTTTTTTCCACTTTTATTTATTTTTTGCTGAAAGTGAAATGACTGTTGAGCTCTATTGTACTTGGCCAATTCCCCCTGCTGTCCCGACCGTTGCTCCACGCCCTCTGCCGATCTGGGGGAGAGCCGTAGACTAGCACGTGCTCCCTCCGATACATTTGCACTCACCAGCCGCTTCTTTTCACCTGACAGTGAGGAGTTTCCCTGGCTAGACGTAGCACGTGGGAGGATCACGCTATACCCCCCCCCCCCCCCCCAGTTCCCCCCAGTTTGTTTTACTTCTTGCTGTCCAAGTCCACATATCTCCTTTACTTTGTCTCTCGAGCTTAATGAAGCTATAAACCTTTCTGCATGTACATAGCATAATGGCCACACTGAAATTTGCTATATACAGTATACATGATGACACAGAGGCACTGCGGCTAAAGGGGGAATACAGTAGTATTGTCATATATAATATATATCATTATGTCATATATATAATACTGTAGGTGTCATGCTGTATCTAATAACCTTGTTTATCTAAAATGATAATTGCACATACTGCATACTACATTATGCATAGTAATTGCTTCTCTCAACATTGCATGGTGTTGAGTACCTTCTAAAGGGGCGGCTGTGGCTCAGGAGGTAGAGCGGGTCATCCACTAATGAGAAGGTCGATGGTTCGATCCCCGGCTCCTCCAGTCCGCATGTCGAAGTGTCCTTGGGCAAGACACTGAACCCCAAATTGCTCCCGATGGCTGTGCCAGCACCCTGCGTGGCAGCTGGCCGCCCTCGGTGTGTGAATGGGTGAATGTAGGCACATTGTAAAGCGCTTTGGATAAAAGCGCTATATAAATGCAGTCCATTTACCATTTAAATATGTCTTGATATTTAGAACTGTCATGCTGTCACTCAACTTCTCTATCAGAAGGTACCATTAGCCACAGCCTATTGAAGACGTCAAGCTCTTTGTCATTATAATAATAATAATAATACCGTTTAATAAATGTACTTTAGAATAAAGTGACCAGCTTCCAAGTGTGCCATTTCTAGACGGCACATTCTGTGAAGTGTTCCAGGAAGCTCTAAAGTGTTTCTGAGGCTGAAGTGTCACAGAGGCTCAAAGTCATTACCTACCTCAGGAAATATGAATAGAGACATATTCCCTTCAACTGATTCTATAGCACCACTAGCTGTCACATTGGGGCGTCGTCCAAACGTGACTTATGGTAGCTGTATGCTACTGAAATTGAGATATATTGTTTCAATACTGAATCAACTGCTTGTAAATACGAGTAATAATGTTACATAATTAATCATTATGGAGGCTCCTTCACAGGCTTGAGAGACAGATAAATAGACATATTCATGACACGTTCATTTCAAACCGACAATCATGTGGCATACAGTCATGTCTTTGATGGTTTGATTGTTGTTGTTGTTGTTGTTTGTTTTGTTGTTTTTCAGTTAAAGCAGCCATTTTTAAATCATTGTGTAAAAAACTATGGTGATACAATCAACATGTCAACAAAATAACAATGTGTGTGCAAATGAACCTGATTTAAAGGATAAGTTCACCCAAAAATGAAAATTCAGTCATTTTCTATTACTCACCCCCCATGCCAATGGAAGGGCGGGGGAAGTATTTTAGTCTACAAAACATTTGTGGAGTTTCACAGCAAAACACTGTTGCAGAATTCTCCTACAAACAATTGAAGTGGATGGTGACCATCTTTCAAACCTTAAAAAGGGGGGGGGGGGGGTGGTTCCATACTAGTCACCTGGAATAATCCAAGTCTCCACAAGCCCTGAGATGCTAAGTTGACTTAAAAAGATGTAGGGCTCTATCTTCCGACAGGCGCTATACCCTAATAGCGATTGCACACCTGTTTGCGCGTGCCTTAAGGCACGGAAGATAGCACTCCACGAGTTTTGCTCCCCCGCCCAGCATTAAAAAAAAGCATCCCCACCTCACGAGAGCATACTTGTAATGATTTATACAGAACTTTAACTGTTTAAAGTCGAGGTGAACCCGTCCGTCATGTGCATCTGAGTCCGTTTCAGAGTGAAAACAAATTGAGAGGCGGACCATATACGATGTCGATGATTTGATTTGACAATTCTGTCGACTGGCTTTGGCATCGGCCAATCCTGGCGTGTTCCACCCCCAAATCGGCTGGGATTCAGCGTGTTGTCGTGCTACGCGAGTGGGATCCGCGGAGTACCAGGCAGCCACCGGCTTCGTGCGGAACGAGCGGACAATCCGAAGCATGGGTGCTGCCCGACCGCCTGGAATCTCCGAGAGACGACCCCTGACAGCCAGGGAGGCTGTCAGGCTCGGAGGCGCGCCATTATTGTTATAAATGTAAATAATATTCCTGGAATGCGTGTTTTAACGAGCCAGTTACATTTCTTTGCATTCTTAGACATTACCGTTTGATTTAGTTTGCATAATTGCTCAAGTTAGTAGTTAGTTTATGGGCTAGAAACTCTGCCAGATGACAGGCACTAGGCGCCATTTTCCCCTTCATTTGGAAGAAAAAATTAACCTGAAATGAAGATTTGATTGACAGCTGCATGTTGTGAAATGATTGGTTGAAATGGGGTAGAAATTTAATAGTGCTAGGTGACGTCAGCAAACTGTACATTACTGTTATCAATGAAATCTTGAAAAATGAACTTTTGATGTGAAAAAGTGTGAAAAACTAAATAAATTAGAGTTTTGTGATTTATTTTGCATACATTATTAAATAGGTGCACTGCATACCCAGGTATTTGAACTAAAAGAAAATAAAAGTCATTTTTGGGTTCAGCTCGACTTTAAAAGTGATATAATTGTCTGCTAGACGTGACCTCCATGATTTCTAAGTTATAACAGCCCCGAAATATGTTGGGGATGTAATTCTCGGCCGGGATGTGCAAAGATTCACGGCACGTGTCGCAAGCGCAAATTAGAGCTGTGCCAAAATCATCTGCGCCCCAAAATGCCTGCGCAAATGGGATTTGGGCGGTCTTAACTACCAGAATTATTCACAGGCATGGCCAGGCAAGGCTGGGCATTACGTCAATCAAAACCAATCAGATTCCCATCTTGCAATGGCTGTTTGCGCGAGGCAATATGCTGTAATTCTCTCCATGCGTAATAGAGTGTACTCACTCGTGCGAGGACAGAGAGAGCTTATTGACAGATCGTCTGTGGTGCCAACGACCCTCCGGGTGGTTATGAAGGTAAATAGCCTATGTCCATTGTCCAACAAGTTTTCTCAATTCATTTCCCTCTTTGCAATGTGATAAAAGTTTCTCAGTGAGTTATAGTTGATTGCCTCACTGAATTATCTGCTAATACCCAATTTTAGCAGCATAATTTGATGTCCTGGCATGACAAGGCTGTGCGTAATGACATATCCAAACGGGATTTTACTTGCACTGCGCTGGCGCTGCACGGAGATTATGGTGCGCAACCCAGCGCAGAGAGGTATTTGCGCGTAAGAGGTCCTTTTCAAAGCTTAGCGTAAAGTAATTGCGCGCTGCTGACGATAGCATAATGCCATCTATCACCACATTTTATTGTTGAAACGCCTGCTTTGGCTTGTGGCAGCCAATGCCCAGTACAATTATCACAGGCATGCGCTTTTGTCCGCCCCCAATTTGCATTGCGCACGGCGTTAAACGAGCGCAAACGCTAAATTAGCGCTTTTGAGAAGATATAGCCCGTAATTTACACCTTGTTTTTAGCTGAAATCTTCACTGTAGCATGTGGGCCAAGAATGCTGAATGGTGGTGTGAGGTGCAGTTACTGTACAGTAGTTATACTGCTGCCAGTGAAGCTTTCCGCTAAAAGCAGAGTGTAAATGACATACTGTATTTCCAAGTCAATTTGGGATCTCAGGGCTTGTGGAGATCTGGATTACGCAGGTGAGCAGTATGGAGGCTGACCATCCACTTAAATTGTTGAATTCTGCAACAGTGTTTTGCTGTGAAACTTCACAAATGATTGCTGGACTAAAAAACTTCACCCATTGGCATGGGGGTGAGTAGATCATGACTGCATTTTCATTTTTGGGTCAAATATCTTTCTTATATAAGGTAATTCCTATAAAAGTCTACTTAGGCCTGGTAGCTGATTTTAGCCTACAGGTTTGATCAGTTGGTCAACAGACCTGTCAGTCAATCAATCCATCCATTTTTTGAAAGTTGTATGCAGTGTGTGCCGCCTGACAGGGGCGGCTCCAGGATTTCAGTTTTGGGTGGGCTCAACAAATGTAGGCTGGGCCCATCTTGGCGGCACCCGATTTGGCGGCACCCAAAGGGTGCCGCCAAAAAAAAATTTGAGGTCTTTTTTTTTACATTTTTAGCGATATTTAGAGGAATATCTCATTTAAATTAATGATTTGAGGGCTTTTTTTTACCTTTTTTAGCTACACTGTACATTACAACAACAACTGAAGCGCCAAATTTAACTCCCGTCAGTACTTGAAGTCTAATATAACAGTTTTATTTTTCTTTTATTGTTAGAAAGAGTCAGGAAACGTTTTTGTGTGTTTATTTTGTATTCAAATGTTCGTTTTAAAAATTAATTAATTAAAAAAACATATATATATATTAAAAAAAAAAAAGAAAAAAAAAAAAAAAAAAATCTGATTGGGCCTGGGGAAAAAGTGGGTGGGCCTAGGCCCGCCAGGCCCAATACTGGAGCCGCACCTGCCGCCTGACCTGCTCTTCACAATGTGCTTCTTGGAGAAAGGACATTTTGTGTTACCTTGGGGATGGAAAGGTCAAGACATGATCACATCCCCGGCTGGAGAGACACCGTGGATCCAGGCCTGCTCTCCCGGCTTCACACAGTGTGGAGATAACCTTTTCTCACTCTCTATTCTCCTTCACCAAATCCCTTCCCCTGGCATCTCATCAAACGCACCCCATCTGTGTGTCTGTGCTGTTCACTCAAGTCAAACACCCAAAATGGCCATGGAGAGGAATATCATTTATAGTTACGTGTCCGTGCGTGTGTGTGCACGCGCGCTCAAAACAGCTTGTTTAAATGAATTTGTGAGCTCCACAAATTAGAGACCACCTCTCCCTCCAACCCAGTCTCTCAATCCCTTCTTTTGATTTTTAAATAAGGTTTTACAACCCTGCACTGCTCCATCCATCCATCTATCCATCCATCCATCCATCCACTCAAAGTGGATCATGGCTTGTAGAATAGAGGGTAATGCAAAACCCTCAGCAGGTCCCTCCCTGTTGTTTGGAGCAGCAGGTGTCTGATTACTGCATTCAAGCCGAACGCCAATGCTGCCACTCGGTGGGCGTGACCCCGCAGTGACTCCTGCCTCTGTGACGTCACGTGCGTATACGCTCTATAAATAAGCCTGAGATCAGTTGCTTGGAGCATGGAGCTATAAGCCAGATGATCTATACCTATTTTCAACACACAGTGAGAATTCCATTTTCATCATATTGCGTTTTTGCTGCATTGCCAATATTAATCTGAGCCAAGGACTCTTGTTGTCCCATCAGCTATGGTGCACGTGTGGCTAGCTTTGTTTTCTATTGTAGTTAAACTCAACAGTGTGAAAAGCCCCCAAAGTCATTTTTGGGTAGGAAAACATCTGCTAAATGGCCACATCTACAGTATAGCTCTTGGAATGGTGACTGAAACCAGGCTATACCTGGCGTGCGTGCGTGCGTGCGTGTGTGTGTGTGTGTGTGTGTGTGTGTGTGTGTGCGCGTGTGTGTGCGTGTGCGTGTGTGTGTGTGTGTGTGTGTGCGCATGCATGTGTGTGTGTGTGTGTGTGTGTGTGTGTGTGGCAGTGCAGAAACCCTGGCTTAGCGCCCCCCCCCCCCCCCCCCTGTGCTTCCCAATGTCCTCTCTCTGAAGAGCTATGACCATTAAGCAGCTGTTCACTTCTAAAGCCACGGAAAAAAAAATTGAGAGCTGCGAGAATGCAAATGAGTCTCGGTATGCGCCAAAACTTATCCAGAGGGACACACTGTTAGGTGTCTCTCTCACACACACACACACACACACACACACACACACACACACACCCACACACACACCCACAAACAGTATGAGCACGTACATAATTACACACACTCACGGTAACACGTACGCACACTCGCCTAGCTGCATGCATATTACACGCACACTCGTGGTTAGGTTAGACTCCCTATTATGGAGTGCAAGGATTCTCCTGAGTATGGAATGATCTGGCTTTAACTACATTTCTCCTGGAATGGGGATGCGGAGGGCTTGGAGTCCCATGCATCTGAATAAACAGACACCAGGTACAGGCTGCTAGTACAGTAACTACCTGTGGAGGACAGTGGTTTTCTCTAACAGTGGGTTTCTCTATGGTGCAGCTCTTTTGCACAATCATGCTTTGCTACAAAGTCTATTAGAGTGTGACTTCTATTACAAAGAGAAGGAACGTGTCGTGCTGCACACCGAAAATAACGACGTTGTTTCCGCGGCCACGTTGAATTTTGTTCAGAAAGCAGCTGCTTTGTTCGGGGACACCTCGGCATTCCGAAATGTCGGCACTCCGAAATACCGGCATTCCGACAAAATTGAGATCTGTCTCGCCATTGCGAAAGAACCCTCCCCCAGACCCTAACCCTAAACCTAACCTCTCCCACCCCCCACGCCTAAGCCTAACCTCCCCCAGAACCTAACCTCTCGGCGAAACATTTTTTGGAGATAAAAAGGGCCGCCTCTCCGAAAGCATAGAAGTCAATGATCGGAATGCCGACACTTCGGAATGGCGAGCTGACCCCGCTTTGTTCTGCCGTCTGTGGTGCTGAAACGAGTATGTACTGTAGTATGTAGTATATGTACTGTATGAGAATGCATGCCCTGTTGCTCTCCATGGTCCCCTGAATGTGAGATATGAGAATCAGTGTTGGGGGTAACTCATTACAAAAGTAACATAATAAGTATTACTGAGTTACTTTTAGCAGTAACTCATGTTGCAGGCTTGGCCTGGCCCCTTTAAGAACGATACTGTAGGTGTGACTTGTGTGTGTGACGTACAGGACCACTGTTTTCGGCCTGTTGATATCTCCGTCCAAGAGAGAAGGACGTGTGTGTGTATGTCTGAGTCCGGTGCCATGGCACGAGTCCGATACCTCACGAGTCCGACACCTCACGAGTCCGAAAAAAGAGGCTAACTTCCCCCAGACCCTAACCCAAAACCTAACCTCTCCCACCCCCACGCCTAAACCTAAACTCCCCCAGACCCTAACCCAAAACCTAACCTCTCCCACCCCCACGCCTAAACCTAACCTCCCCCAGACCCTAACCCAAAACCATGAGGTGTCGGACTCGTGAGGTATCGGACTCGTGAGGTATCGGACTAGGGGGCAGTCCCCCTGAGTCCAGCATGAAGAAGAACAAGCTAACGCTAGGTCTGAAGCAGCACTGTGAAGCCCATGCTACGAGTAGCTCTACAATAACAGTAGCCAGTAGAAGTGGGTCCAGATTAACTGTCGTACAGTAAGGCTGATAAATGGAAATAAAGCCTTGTGTGTTCACAAAGCTACTCCTCGCCTCATCTCGCGAGTCTCTGTTCCATCAGTGGAGGTCCGGATGCAGCTGGTTACCGGCTAACCCCTTTGACACAAGCCAAGTCAACGATATGTCAGCGCGTTCCCGACTACAGTCTGGAGCCGAGAAGCTGGCGAAAGCCGAAAAGGTAACACTCAGTAATATAACTTATTACTTATAATATTTCAGATTTCAATAATATTATACCAGTTACTTTGTCAAGTAACTCAAGTTACAAATTGAGTTATTCAAAAAATAAATCAAAGCACATATTTATTAAATAAAGATACAATCATTTCCTAATCAAACTGTCTGTTTTATGCAAATAACCACTACAGATGACAATAACAAAGGAAAAGAATAATGTAACCCAGGTATAGAGTTTACATCTAAATCAGCCTGGAGAAATGATTAACTAGGCTAGGAATCCCTTTCACATTCAGAAAGCCATAAACAATAAATGCATTGACACATAATACAACAATAATATCCAGTGTGACATGGTCAGTGAACAAGGGGTTATTTTTATTTGTTTCGTTTGGTTTGACTGGCCTGTCATTAGGCCAATCAGTGAACTCTTAGACAGACTTAAACAACCAATGACCGATCAGTGGACGCAGATGCTTCCGGGTCCGCCTCTGTTTACGTCCATGACGTGTCTCCTCTCGTTCTTCCCTTTTGCTGCTGTCTGATAGTGAAGGGCGGTAGTCACTTTTTGTCTGCGTGGTAAGAGAAGACATAGCATCTTTAGCAAGCACATGTTAATGCAAACTTCTATCCATCAATAAGTACTGATCCCTAACTTGTGTAACATCAAACAGAACCAATGGTGATGCCGAGGTTGCTGATTGGTGCCAGTGAATTACACTGAAACAACTTGCTTTCGGTGAGTCTGAAACTTTGCAGCTAACTAGGATAATGCTAATCTCCGCTAGCCAAGATAGGGTGAAGGCATTGACTTGTATGGAGAATGCTAATCTCCGTTTAGCCAAGGAAGCTAACAATGAATGTATTGACTTCTATGGGCATTTTCTAATGATTTTGGCACTTTGTTTTGGAGGGAGACTTTGTTACTGACTCACTGACACTGTTGTCAGTTGAGTATTAGCAGGAATATCGTGTTTAATGCTGTTCAATTGTGTTAAGTCACTGCAGGGTTATAGTGACTGATAACTGGGGCTAATTTTTAGTGCAGTTTCTCCAGTGTGCCTGTAGGCCTCTGGTGCAAAGAGAAATGATTAAGCATGTGACCGTCATAATGCCTCTGTTATTTTACTGTAGCCTAATGTATATGGGGATTCAATTGAATTTGATGGGTGTTACTTGCACTTTATGTACATTTATTTTGCTATCTCATGATATTATTTTACCTTCAATTGTAATTGTATGTGGTTTTGTTTATAATGGTTATTAATGTAACTATGGTTCTCTGAAATAGAAAACTAATAAAGACAACTGAGACTATTGATATTCTGTTGTACAACTGACATTAGAACTGAGAAATTTAAGTGAACTACAGGTAGTATTACAATACTAAGATAGTTTATTTATTCTGATAATTGAACTGAACCAAATAGTAATTCTTAGAAATCTGTGGCCTTGTCTATAGGTCAGGTTTTGGTTATAGGACAAGAATCCGGATTGTCGACTGGTGGCGAGCCAGACCCACGAAAGAACCTGAAAGAACTTTCACACACAAATTCCTATACAACTGGTGCGGTAGGAGACACCACTATCCACACACACATTCCCTTGGATAGACACTACTCGGGACGATTCCACACTAACACACAAACACTTACCTTGGGCCCCAACGTTTTTTGTGTGTGCACACCTTTTATTATTTTAGTTTGTTATTTTTCATATAATGTATATTGAACTGGTATTAAGAATATACATTTTCTAACTTCATTACTGATATTCAAATTCAGGCTCCTTTCATCCTAGTTCTTCTGATACAGGTCCACATTCATCTCGAAAGGTATCATAGTGTAACCAGTCACATAATAAATAGAATAAATATCAATAAATAGGGTTACATTATTATTTAGAATTTTGGATTGTTTACACTGACTTCAAGGCGGTTGACATTATTTTTCGGGATGTTCCGGGGCAGCAATGTCATTCTGCTGCTGCTGTTGTTTTGGTGAAAGTAATGCAAAAGTAGTGTATAATACAATAAGTTGCCCTGCTGCTTCGCTGGCCCGGCCACTAATAAGTAACGAGTTACTCTACACGGACAGTAATATTGTAAAGTAACTTGAAAGTCAAATGAAAGTAACTAGTAATATGTACCGTAGTATATTACATTTTGAAAGTAACTTGCCCAACACTGATGAGAATTCATGCTCTGTCGCTCTCCATGGTCCTCAATGTGTCTATGTACTGTATGAGAATACATGCCCTGTCGCTCTCCATGGTCCTGAACGTGTCTGTGCTGAGGACGGAGTGGACAATGAAACAGGAAATGCTTGTAGAGATTGCTGTCAACGGTGTTGATTGTGAAAAGCATGTTTACAGCTTGGCTGCCGCGGGCGGTGTTGTTCCGATGGTTTCCTCTCTTTTCCCGCAGGAGTTGTGATCACTGCGTAGCAGAATGTGGATCATGAGAATATAAGGTGAAATGTAGCATTTGATGTGTGTTTTTTTTCCATGACCTAGTTCTATGAATAATCAGAGACTTACTTGAGGCTTATATGGCTTGCTCTTTGCCCCCGTGGATCAGAGGAGCGTACGTGCGCGTGTGATTTTGCACGTGCACGCGTGCGTGTGCGTGTGCGGGTACTCCTTGTGGTGCCCTACCTAATAAGAGCTTAACCTTATTAATCACATTAGTGTGCCCAGGGTGGCACCGGCAACACTCACAAACGCTCAGGCACACACGGAGACACACGGAGACACACACACACACACACACACACACACACCCTCTCTCTCTCTCTCTCTCTCTCTCACACATACACACACACACTCTCTCTCTCTCACACACACACACACACTCTCTCTCTCTCTCACACAGACACACACACTCAGACATGCACACACACGCAGAGGCATGTCAATCTGTCATTAGTTAAGAGCTCATTAGCACAAGGTGATTAATGACTCTGGCAGGGGTGTGGGGATGACAAGATGAAGGGGGGGGGGGTTAGGGGAGGAAGGAAAAAGACCATTGAGACAACAAAGTGTTTCACTGAGGGAGAAGAGAGAGAGTTGGGGGGGGGGGGGGTGAAAAGATGGCAGCCACTATGTCCTCTCTCTGTTCTCCTGGAACGGTTTCACCGCTATTGATTCTGATACTGCTAATGCCATGTGTTTTGTGTGTGTGTGTGTGTGCGTGTTTGTGTGTACAAGCGATTGTGTGTGTGTGTGTGTGTTTGTGCGTGCGTGCTTCCGTGCACGACAACCCCTTCTCCGGGAGGTGTTTTGCTGGCCTGTGGTTTTTCCTGTGTCTCAGGGGGATCAGCTGTAAAGGTTAACTAGTCTTTTCTTAAGCTTTCAGCCTCATGACAAATGACCATGTTCAACCCATGGGAGCACCTTATAGCGCACCTTCTCCCTCCCTCCCTCCCTCCCCCTCTCTTCTCTCCCCCTCTCTCCCCTTCCCCCGCCCGCCCTCCCTTGGCGATTCAGTTGAGGAGGCAGGTAGACGGGGGAGAAACAGGAGAAGGTGGGTGGATGGTAACAGCCAAGGGTAAAGGAGAAAGCCAGCGAACACAAAGTGTCACTGGGGGGGAGAAAAGGAATAGTGATGCGGAGAGATGGAGCGTGTTTACACACGGGGGAAGTGAAAAAAGACAGGAAATAGCATTCCAGTCAGGCATAAATGCACAGCAATCCAAACCACTTATCCTATCTAACAGCAAATCATTTTACCTTTCTTGTCTGTAGATTGTAAAACTCTAACAATGAATCATTTTAAATCAAATAATAAGTATGAACATAAAGATGTAATGCTGAGAGAGAGAGAGCGAGAGAGAGAGAGAGACATGCAATTACAGTAACCCTGCTTCACCTCCGTCTGAATGACCTTTTCAAACGCTCCTTGCTTCTCGTTCCAAACAGCGAAACCTTCTTGTATTTTAACAGCACCTTTTCCAGTCCTCTTCCCTCTCTGATGTAGTCTACATCCTCCTACTTGCACCCTCTCACCCTTTCCATCGTCACGTCATGTAGGCGGCACGGACCCTGGAGTCAAGCTGGCTCAGTCGGCGCTCCCTTGTAGCCCGTATATAGACGTAATGTATACAGATATGCGCCCGTATATAGACGTAATGTATAGACGTAATATATACAGTTATACGGATACGCCAGGGATAATGATGCTGAATGGCATTGATAAATAACCTGTACAAAGAGAGATATGTATCACTTTGCATTCACATGTGTGTGTGTGCGCGCGTGTGTGTGTGTATATATATATATATATGTGCAGGGGGTCACGTGTGTGTGTGCGTGCATGTGCGTGTGTCTATGTGTGTGTGTGTGTGTGTGTGTGTGTGTGCATGATGGAGTATTACAAGGTGTTGTCAAGAAAGCAATTTGTTTCTGTCTCAGATGGGTTTTTTATCATGACAAATCGACGTGAACCTCATCTAGAAATCCAGCGTCTCCTGCGCTCCCGCTGATTCTGCCCAGGCTCAACTTTAATATGATGAAGTCATCCCTGCAGACCCCGGCTCCTCTGCACTGTAAATGGAGTCCGCAACACCTGTGTGTGTGTGTGTGTGTGTGTGTGAGTGTGTGTGTGTGTGTGTGTGTGTGTGTGCGTGCGTGTGTGTGTGTGTGCGTGTCTGTGCGTGTGTATCGTCCCGCTGTTCGTCCGCGCATACTGTGCCTACTGTACGTGTGAGCGAGTGCACACACAAGCGGCGCGCGTGGCGAGGGTGACATCACCCGTGTGCTTGGGCGAGACGTGTTGAGGGTGATGGATGGACGGCCTGAGAATGTCACATTAAGAGGTAGAAGATGAGGCTGACAGCGGTCCTCTGGAGGGGTGGCTCGGGGTCAGCAGTCTACTGCTCCTCCCCCCCCGTCCTCTCTGTATACCATCTGTCATTACTCTCACGCGTACACTCTGACACATCGTTGTCATGCTTTCGTCCCCATGTAATCCATACTCATTCTCCTCCATAGGTCAACCCCTCGCCGCCGCTTAAGGCAACGCTGATGATCCAAATTGGTCAAAATGTGCCCGTGTGTCTTCGCCCTAAGATTAAAATGTTCACTAACGTGTATGTTTAGAGGCTAAAGAGAAGCTAATACTCTAGACAGGCTTAGCAACAACGAGTTTAAGGGTTATTCCCCGAGTGATTTCCTATTTCCTTAAATGCATATTAAATATGCAGCAGCTCGGATGATGCAATGCTGTGTAAACGCTTACTGTACTCTGTAGGTCTGGTGACAAACGACTCTTATGTAAATGAATATTACTCAATGTTGATCAATGTCCTCAGCAGTGTAGGATTACAGTATATATGTTAATTTTAATGTGTTTATCAATACATTGGCCGGATGGCTAGAGATGACCTCACCCTCCTGGTTTGTTATCTGACAGGATGTCTGCCCTCTGCTGGGCAATGCGGGGACGTCCACTCACCTGGTAACCTTGTACTGTACCGGAGAAGGGCACAGATTAACGCACCTAATATTTATTACTCGCCTTCCCCGGCTGTTTGTAATTCCTCCAGTATAATCGCCATCTTCTGTCTGTGTAAAACATAATGATCAGTTATGTGATCCCCCCCACCCACCCCCTCAGTTCTTTTGTATGAGTCTGGAGGAGCTCTGGTTAAAGGGCTGGTGAGCGGTGGTCCTTTGTCAGACGAGCTGGTTGTGTGTGTGTGTGTGTGTGTGTGTGTGTGTGTGTGTGTGTGTGTGTGTGTGTGGTGAGAGCTTTGTTATAGGGGGAGCTGCCAGTGTTATTCTGCATGGTTTGACATTGTTCTTCTACACGGGGACATGATGTGGACGTGAACGTGCCCATGTGACATCTGACATATTACTGGCTTCATCACCGCAGTGTCCTCTGCCCTTCCTCTCTCTCTCTCTCTCTCCCTCTCTCTCTGTCTCTTTGCTTCACTGCCTTGTCTTTTTCTCGTTTACCCTCAACCCCGTCTTCTCTCTCCTTCCACCTTCCTCCCTCTCTCTCTCTCTGTCTGTCTCTCTCTCTCCCTGCCACCCCACTCCCTTGTGTCTCCCGCGTCTCATTGTGTCCGTCCTCCTCTCCCTCCCCGTCTCCTTTGATGTGCGCGCTTTGTCACATTCCCCTGATTCGGCCACTCTTTCTCTCTCTCCGTCGCTCACTGCCTCCTCCTTCTGCTACCTCAGTTTGTTTGACCCCTCCTCCTCCTCCTTGTCTCTGCCGCTCCCCTCCCTCTCTTGCACTGTCTCACCCCTACACCCCCCCCCCCCCCGCCCCTCTCTCTCTCTCTCTCTCTCTCTCTCTCTCACTTGCTGCTTTTTGCTCATTCGTTGGCTCCCTCCCTCCTCCTTCCTCCCCCCTCTCTCTCTCGGTGGCGCGGCGCTGCTGTAGAGCGAGAGAGAGCGAGAGAGCGAGAGAGAGAGCGAGCGTGTGTGTGTGTGTGTGTGTGTGTGGTGAGTCTGCTCTCAGTCTCAGCTGTGGGCAGACGGAGGATGGAGCCTCAGCCACATCTCTCCTCGTCTTGTGCTCTGCCTGCTGCCGAGGGCTGAATGGCATCTCTCTCTCTCTCTGTTCCCTCATCTCCTCCATCGCGCTCCCTTATGCCCTTCTCCTTATGCCCTTCTCCTCATGCCCTTCTCCTCATGCCCTTCTCTCGTGGCCTTGGCTCTGTGATGGATCGAGCAGCAAACACCAGCTGAGGACTACAAAGAGGAGGGAGACGACGAGACCTGCGGTCTTCTGGAAAGGAGAGCAGCCGCGGTCGTTTGCCGCTGCCGCCGCCGCTGCGCTGCAACAGCCACACGTGTGCGAGCGTGTCTATTCACACAGCTCCGGGTGTGTGTGAGAACGCGTGTTGTCTCTTGCGCTCCCCCGCCCCCCCTCTCTCTCGCTCTCTCTCTATCTCTACCTCTATCTCTCTCTATCGGTGCGCCGTGCACTCATTGGATTGTGCTTCACGGAGCTTACAGCCAAACAGTCGGAGAGAGGAGAAGAAAGAAGAACGCCAGCGAGAGAGGAGAAGGAAGCCAGCGAGGACTTTGAACCGAGGGAGAAAAGCAGGACGCGAAAGATTGAGGATCAAGAAAAGCGGACTCTGAAGGGAGCGGAGAGGAGTGGAGTGTGGAGGAGAGGAGAGCAGGATCCAGGGTTAATCGGAAAGAGAGACGCGTACGGAGCGATGCATCACTCGGGCAACACAGGGAGAGCCAAGACCCTCTCTCACGAGACAGGTAAGACCCCCGGGTATTCCCCCCCCCAGGGAGCGCTGTAACTGGTGCAGATGGCATCGTACTGTACGACCCTCTGCCCAGGCAGCAGTGTAGCGAACAATAGAGCCTCGCTGTAACTTGACTGTGAGGCAGAACCCCTGTGTTTTCTTATTGGAGATATACAGTACGCTCTGCCAGGGACGCACAAACTAGCACGTCGACATTGAATGCATTTTTGTGTTTCTTCAACCTGTAAATGTAGGATTTTAAGGTGGTGTGTGTGTGTGTGTGCATGTGTGTGCGTTGGGTGTAAGGGGGTGATCAAACAGCATACATCTGAATAGGCCTTGGCTTTGATGTATGCTTGAAGTTACACTTGCGCCTGTACATGCCACTACGTAGCCTACATACTATATGTGCTTCGTGTGTGTGTGTGTGTGTGTGTGTGTGTGTGTAATGACCCACTTGTCTGTGGGCCGCTGGCCTTCTGCCGTGCACTCTCTGATTGATAGTAATGACAGTGATTGACAGGAGGCCGACGGCGTGAAATGGACGGGATGCAGGTTCGCCTGGTCTACTTCCTGCATCCATGATTCATTCATGTGGGGGTTCTTCAATATTTACAAGGTTACGCGGGCGTCCTCACTCTCGAATGCAGCGCCGCCTGCTACATTGATTGTATATTTCGATGTGATTTGCATTTGGTTGGAGAATCAAAGTGGCCACTTCACCGACGTGCTGTGAAATCCATGTCTGAACGTTATGTGCTTGTGTTGTTTGACAGAACAATTTGACCGTGGAGAAAAGGTTCAGTGTCTGTTTCTATACAGCATGTGTGTGTGTGTGTGTGTGTGTGTGTGTGTGTGTGTGTGTGTCATAGTTGATGGAGACATTTCTGTTTGATTACTTTGTGAGTATTTGTGAATTGTGATGGAATCTTTAAGCCAATCAAACGGCTCCCACAGATGATCAGTAGTGGTACACAGCTTCTCACGTGACACGTGTCTCCTATCTGAACAAACATTCTGATAATTATAGTTAAGTTAAACAGGCATAAATGTTATCCTTTTTTATTATATAAAAGGGGGCAAGTGGGATTGTTTGTTAAAAATTGTGTCCCACTGAAGTGATGTCATCAGTGACATCATTATTGACCATCTTATGACATCACTGATGATGTCTAGGCACTGATGATGTCATAGGCATTGTGACATCATCAGTGATGTCATAGGCTTTGGGACATCATCAGTGATGTCATAGGCATTGGGACATCATCAGTGACAGTGATGTCATCAGTGAGCAATCGTGCACTGCGCATGCCAATAGAGCAGCGGGTGAGCTTAGGGGGCGAAACCCTAGTTTTTTAAAGCTTAAGGTGGTATTTTGCAAAAATGAAGAAAAAAAAGCGTCTGCTAAATGCAATAAAGTAAAATGTGCAGGCTTGTGAGCACACACACACACACACACACACACACACACACACACACACACACACTCCGACGGATTCGGCCCAGCAGTGGATAAATGTGCCTTTCTGATTGCTCCCAGACAGAACGTGATTGGCATGGCAGACCAGGGAATTAGCCATGGTTTCCATGGTGACTAATTAGGAGGGTCCTGACTGGTGGATTTATGAAGACAGATGACAGATCTGTGGTTCACTTCCTGCTTTACAGAGCGGGTGGTCCCATTGGCTAGCAGGACCCCCTACCTTCTGCAAGACTCACAGACCCCCTGCATGCTGCCTCAGACATGTTCAGCTGCTGCCTAACACACTTTCAAAATTTTAATCCTGTGTTGTTGTTTTTACGATAGAAAATATGATGTTGCACAAGCAGATACGTTGATGCATTTCAAGGATGTTACATGCTAAGTTTGTTATTTGCTATGCAAAAAAATCTATTACATTTTTGCATAGCAAACAAACTTAGCAAGTTAGCATACTGTACATGTAACATCCTTCAAAATGCATCTTGTGCTTAGCTTCTTTGGCATAGAGATAGATAGATAGATAATATCTCTTTCTCTCGCATAGGCCTATACAGTATGTGACAGGGACTGGAAATATAGGTAACAAGTAGGCCCAGGTCATTAATTTTTCTTTTCTTATTTACAGATTATGAAAGAGCAGATTGTAAGCTTTCAAATGATGTGTCATACATTGAAATCTGAAAATAGTTACAGAAGAGTATGCTCATTTGAATGTCTGTTTTCCTTCGTACAACATTCAGAGAAAATCACCCTGAAAGTTGGTGAACAAGCTTGGTTTGCCCTGTATTAGTTTAGTGATCCTATAACACTTTTTCATTATATTGAGTAATGTGAAAAAAGTGAAAACCTTTTATTCTTATTTTAATTTTTTCACAAAACAACCTTTTATCTTGATTTGTACAATTTCACGGTTGCCTACTTCCCTTTCACCAGACCATGCTATTTATACAAAAATATAAATTTGATGTACTAAAGACAGCTGATGGATTTATATAAATATAAATATGATGTACTAAAGACAGCCGATAGATTTATATAAATATAAATATGATGTACTAAAGACAGGTGATACATTTTGATAAAAGATGAGAAGAGGGGAAATACTTTTGTGCAATTTCTGTTTTGTTTTTTTGTTACTTTTTTTTTTACGGGTGGATGTGCATACTGCTCACTACACTATACTACACATAAACACCATAAATAAACACCTCGTCCACTGTACTGTAGGCTAAAGCACTGTACTGTAGGCTAAAGCACTGTACCGTATAGGCTAAAGCACTGTACTGTAGGCTAAAGCACTGTACTGTAGGCTAAAGCACTGTACCCTAGGCTAAAGCACTGTACCGTATAGGCTAAAGCACTGTACCCTAGGCTAAAGCACTGTACTGTAGGCTAAAGCACTGTACCGTATAGGCTAAAGCACTGTACTTAAAGCACTGTACTGTAGGCTAAAGCACTGTACCGTATAGGCTAAAGCACTGTACCGTATAGGCTAAAGCACTGTACCGTATAGGCTAAAGCACTGTACCGTATAGGCTAAAGCACTGTACTGTAGGCTAAAGCACTGTACTCTAGGCTAAAGCACTGTACTGTATAGGCTAAAGCACTGTACTGTAGGCTAAAGCACTGTACTCTAGGCTAAAGCACTGTACTGTATAGGCTAAAGCACTGTACTGTAGGCTAAAGCACTGTACTGTAGGCTAAAGCACTGTACCGTATAGGCTAAAGCACTGTACCGTAGGCTAAAGCACTGTTCTCTAGGCTAAAGCACTGTACTGTAGGCTAAAGCACTGTACTGTAGGCTAAAGCACTGTACCGTATAGGCTAAAGCACTGTACCGTATAGGCTAAAGCACTGTACCGTATAGGCTAAAGCACTGTACTGTAGGCTAAAGCACTGTACTGTAGGCTAAAGCACTGTACTGTAGGCTAAAGCACTGTACCGTATAGGCTAAAGCACTGTACTCTAGGCTAAAGCACTGTACTGTAGGCTAAAGCACTGTACTCTAGGCTAAAGCACTGTACTGTAGGCTAAAGCACTGTACCGTAGGCTAAAGCACTGTACCGTATAGGCTAAAGCACTGTACTCTAGGCTAAAGCACTGTACTCTAGGCTAAAGCACTGTACTGTAGGCTAAAGCACTGTACTCTAGGCTAAAGCACTGTACTGTAGGCTAAAGCACTGTACTGTAGGCTAAAGCACTGTACCGTATAGGCTAAAGCACTGTACTGTAGGCTAAAGCACTGTACCGTATAGGCTAAAGCACTGTACCATATAGGCTAAAGCACTGTACTCTAGGCTAAAGCACTGTACTCTAGGCTAAAGCACTGTACTGTAGGCTAAAGCACTGTACCGTAGGCTAAAGCACTGTACCATATAGGCTAAAGCACTGTACTGTAGGCTAAAGCACTGTACTGTAGGCTAAAGCACTGTACTGTAGGCTAAAGCACTGTACTGTAGGCTAAAGCACTGTACCGTATAGGCTAAAGCACTGTACTGTAGGCTAAAGCACTGTACCGTATAGGCTAAAGCACTGTACCGTATAGGCTAAAGCACTGTACTGTAGGCTAAAGCACTGTACCGTAGGCTAAAGCACTGTACTGTAGGCTAAAGCACTGTACTGTAGGCTAAAGCACTGTACTGTAGGCTAAAGCACTGTACCGTATAGGCTAAAGCACTGTACTGTAGGCTAAAGCACTGTACTGTAGGCTAAAGCACTGGGGCCGGTTGCACCAACTGGTCTTAACTATGCCTGGTCGTAACTCCTACGTCGGTCTTAGTTAAGACCATGGACTTACGCCTGTTGCACCAACACGGCTTATGTCTGGTCGTAACTATGCTGGTCGTAGCAATGCGTGTCCATGTGAATTGCCAGGGAATGCACCCTGATTGGATGATGTTGCAAAAAATGTGCCTCGCGACCTGCTTGGAGCACTGTGCCACTACGCTCTCTCAGCCACTACTGTAAAACACCCTCCCTCCTCCCATCCTCCCTCGCTCCGGGGGAAAAATGGCGGCTATTGAGCAGACAGAGTCAGTCTGAATGAAATTGAATGTAACGTTCCCAATTCTATGTATTAACTTCTAAAAAACTAACGGCAACATTTTGGAAGGCGGGTTAGGTTAACTAGTTAGTTATAATCTAACGTCGTGCTTTCAAAGACGGCGAACTGGCGGTGTTACGACGATGACGGTCAAAAAGGTCTCCGCGGAGATCTCTGTTACAGGCAGGCTCTACGCCTCCTCCTGACGAGGCGTAGGAGTTACGCCTGGTCTTAGTGAAAATAAGGCTTAAGTCGTCTTGGTGCAACCGGCGTAGCTGTTAGGTCATAAAGTTACGACCAACTTAGCTTAAGACCAGTGTAAGACAAATTGGTGCAACCGGCCCCTGTACTGTAGGCTAAAGCACTGTACCGTATAGGCTAAAGCACTGTACCGTAGGCTAAAGCACTGTACTGTAGGCCAAAGCACTAGCGTATGCATATTCAGATACTCATTCAGAAGACACCTTTATTTGATAGTAAACAAGTCACACACACACACACACACACACACACACACACACACACACACACACACACACACACACACACACACACACACACACACACACTCTCTCTCTCATGCTGATTATGTAGCTTTAGGGCATGTGAGAGAGAAATAGGTGTGATTGGGTCCATCTGTGGCAAAGACAGAGATAGAGAGAGAGAGAGAGACACACAGAGAGAGTTCCATCTGTGGACACCTGCCCTTCCTCCAGGCTACCGTCTCTTTTTCTCTGACCTGCCAACAAGAGCTCTGCTTGCACAGGTGTGTGTGTGTGTGTGTGTGCGCGTGTGTGTGTGTGTGTGTGTGTGTGTGCGTGCGTGCGTGTGTGTGTGTGTGTGTGCGTGTGTGTGTGTGCACGTGCGTGCGTGCGTGTGTGCCTGCGTGTGCACGCATGCGGGTGTGTTCTCAAAGCATCTGAATTATTTTGTGAAGCAGAAGCAGGCACACTACACCATTTCTTCTTGATCATGTGACTGATTTGAGGCACCTTGACAAAACGCACAGTCGCACACACATCCAAGAGCCTCGATCTAACTGAGCATCACGAGCACCACAAATGATCTTCAAGTGTTCTTCTCAACTCTCGTCTATTTGGATTTAATCTGAGTCTAAAAGCTATGTCACAATAGCTTTAGTCGAATCGCATAGGGCCACGGTTTTGTTTGTTTTGTTTATATCCTCAATTTTTATTCATTTACGTTCTGTTACTCTGTTACTCACGTTTTGTTTGATTACTTTACTTTTTGAATAACATCCTATACTATCAGGCCATATTCGCTGTACCATATATCATTGCGCCTCCTCCTTACATGGGCAGAAGGAAAGCCTATAAAGACACTGTTGGACACCTTGAAAACACACCGCCGACAAGACTGGTGACAACAGACAGAAGAGAGTGAGCCTTTCCTTCCATTTCATTCAGCTATCCCTCCTGTCTCTTTCTCTCAGTCAGGCACCAGCTCCACCTAATGGCCTTTACGGGTACTGGTATACACACACACACACACACCCCTTGATTAAAATGGCTGGAATGCTATTCCATTTCACCATCAGCAAGGTAGTTAGAAAGCCACTGATGGCTGTGATTTTTGGTTGGACGCTATTTACTGGAATACAACCCCGCAGTCAGAGAGCGGAGGGCAGGGGGGAGAGGAACAAAGGCTGAGGTGATTGGACGAGGCACAGAGGGGAAGAGAGAGGGGAAAGGGGGGGGGGGGGGGGATAGCAAAGCGATTGAAGAAGACGTGCATGTCACGGCTAAACAAATAAGCATGTGTGGGAACAGATGGTAATAAAGTTCTCTGCTCGAAGGATAGTGGCTCATACACACACACACAAACAAACACACACACACACAAACGCACACACAAGCGCACACACCAAATGCACAGCTTGATTATGCGGAGACGGAGTATTGGCCCCGTGAGTCATTTAAGCCGACTGGAAAGTGAGCAACGACGGTCGTCCACGTCAGGCCGGTCACGAGCAGTCATCTCTCTTTCTGGGCCGTCTCCGTCTTCACTCACGTCCATCTGTCTCTGTCTGCCTCGCTCCCTCTCTGCCATCTCTGTTTGCAGCTCGTTTGCTCTCCTTCACTCACTCGTCTAGTTTCTCCACTACAGGACTGGGCCAGATGGACCAAACATCAGAGCTTGGTATTTTTAGGCTGAGTGGCGATAGAGGATATATATACTGTATCTCTGTATTTTCTACAAAGTGGGCTAAATGTTACGATATTGTGAGAATATTGTAGGGATGACTATTAATAATACTATTTACACAATGGGATTGTTGATGGTCAATTTCAGAAAATGACATGACTTTCCTCTAATGCAGCCTTTAAAACCAGGACAAGACAACACTTATGCCGTATCACAATAGCCTCATATCACAATATGGATATAATATTGATATATTGCCCAGCCCTATTCTCCAGCCGCTGGTTTTCTCTGTATCTCTTCTCTTGCCTGTATCTTCTCCACTCATCTTGTTTTTCCCCTCTCTTCCTCCATCCCTCTCCGCTCCCCTCCCGCTTTAGGAAAATGACTTTTCTCTGCCATCCAGCTCGCGATCTTTAAGCCAAATGTGTGTATGAATGAGTGTATAATGTGTGTGTGTGTGTGTGTGTGTGTGTGTGTGTGTGTGTGTGTGTGTGTGTGTGTGTGTGTGTGTGTGCGTGTGTGTGTGTGTGTGTGTGTGTGTGTGTGTGTGTGTGAGGGCGATGTGTCCTCACTCACAGTGAAAGTGCTTGTTTCCCTCTGCAGTGCCAGAGGAGATAGATTATGTATTTCACTCCTTTCCCTCACATTGAGCCTTTTCCTCCATCGCACGCTTTGTCCTCCCCACTCAAGGTCAGTGGGAAGATTGCTTTCAGCCCCCTGTGTCCTCACCAACATACCATGCTTTATTGTGCGTGTGCCCGTCTGTGTGTGTGTGTGTGTGTGCGCGTGTGTGTGTGTGTGTGTGTGTGTGTGTATAATATGCAGTGTTTCCCCTAGGATGGAGTTGTAGCAGCGGTGGTGAAGTGCGCGTGCGGAAAAAGAATGTGCACAAATGTTCTATTTTGCTTGCAAAGCACGCCCTGCCTAGTCCTGTCCTGGAGATGCTGTCAATAAAATTGTTTTTGGCAGTAGCGATGCAATGGTGTGAAGTTTCACAGTATCTACCAAATATATACATATATATATATACATATACATATCTATATATATATATATATATATATATATATATATATATATATATATATATATATATATATATATATAGTGTATTTGCCCTTTTACACATACATACTATGGCCCTTCAAAAAACCTTTTCAAAATAACGGCTTTTCAAAATAACAGTAAGTACTGTGCAGCTGTAAGCGAGTAAGGTATATTTTATATTATTATTTATTTATATAGCACCTTTCACAGATACACGATCAGGATCACAGTCCAGTGGTCAAGGCAAAATAACACAATTTAGTGCATTATTTTTTTTAAAGGGTCATTTTAAGCACCTTTCAGTATTGGTGGGGACATGTCCCCTCTGTCCCCCGTGCTTCCTACACCTATGCATTGTGCTGACATTATGACATTAGCAAAGGTTCTGGTTTACAGTCTCACGGGGGGGGGGGTGAATTGACTTGGATATGAAGCGTCCGTGAATATAACGTTAGTTTCTAAAGAAGAAGAAAATGCCCCGTCCTGTCCCGTCCCCCCAAAAATTACACTAATTTGGCGGCAGCGGGCAAATTTCAGCAGCGGTGGTGCGCCGCTGCTGAATGCATGTAGCGGAAACACTGTTATGTGTGGTTTGGTGTGTATGTGTGTGTTTGTGTGTATATATGTGTGCATGTTTCTGTATGTTTGAATAGAGAGAACATTGCCTGTGTGTCTCTGGTGTACATTGTATGTAGAGCTGCAATGATTAATCGATTAGTTGTCAACTATTAAATTAATCAACTATTATTGTGGGGGGTGTAGTCAAAATTCTCTGATTCTTAAATGTAAAATGTTCTGGTGGTTTCTTTACTCCTCTATGACAGTCAACTGAATATGTTTGGGTTGTGGACAGAAGATGACATGATCATCTTGGGCTTTGGGAAATGCTGATCGTCATTTTTCACCATTTTCTGACATTTTATAGACCAAACAACTAATCGATGAATCGAGAAGATAATCGACAGATTAGACAATTAAATGAATCATTGCTTGCAGCCCTAATTGTTTGGTCCATTGTCTCCGCTCGATCTTTCACCATGTAAGCACTTATATGTGGTCGGGCATGCGTGGGTGGGGGGGGAGGACTTCACTGTGTGTGGATCCTGATGGAAGGGCAGCCAGCTGGCAATCTGAATCGTGTTTTGAAGCTTAATATAGGCCTAATGGAAATTAATGAAATTATTAAAACAACTCTTTTTAGCCTGGAGATCTGAGATCTGTGCTTTTATTGAACGGACTCTTTCCACATATTTTAGAGATGCATTTTCCTAGCTCAATATTTAATGTGTTTATTGATTTCTGTGCGAGTGTGTGCTTTTGTGTGTCTGCTGCATAGAGTGTGTGTGTGGTGTTTGTATGGACGGTTGGAGGTATTAATTTTCACAGTGGTGATTTGGGTGAGTAAAGGGCTGGCAAGCTAACTGGTGTTCTCACCATGCATTTGTGTGTGTGTGTGCGCGCACGTGTCTATGTCTGTGTCCATCTCTGTGTGTGTGTGTGTGTGTGTCAGTGTGTGTGTCCGTTCAGCGTGCTGGCTGGTTTTACGCTTCACTACCCTGGCTGCTCATCCATGGGTACCATCTGCATGTGGCGCTGCCATGTGTGCAACCTATAGCCCACCACATCCCACTCCTCTCATATCTCTAACCACCCCTCCACACCTGATACTGTCAACTCATCACCTAACCACCCCTCCACACCTGATACTGTCTACTCATCACCTAACCACCTCTCCACACCTGATACTGTCTACTCATCACCTAACCACCTCTCCACACCTGATACTGTCTACTCATCACCTAACCACCTCTCCACACCTGATACTGTCAACTCATCACCTAACCACCTCTCCACACCTGATACTGTCTACTCATCACCTAACCACCTCTCCACACCTGATACTGTCAACTCATCACCTAACCACCCCTCCACACCTGATACTGTCTACTCATCACCTAACCACCTCTCCACACCTGATACTGTCTACTCATCACCTAACCACCTTTCCACACCTGATACTGTCTACTCATCACCTAACCACCTCTCCACACCTGATACTGTCAACTCATCACCTAACCACCTCTCCACACCTGATACTGTCTACTCATCACCTAACCACCTCTCCACACCTGATACTGTCAACTCATCACCTAACCACCCCTCCACACCTGATACTGTCTACTCATCACCTAACCACCTCTCCACACCTGATACTGTCTACTCATCACCTAACCACCTCTCCACACCTGATACTGTCTACTCATCACCTAACCACCTCTCCACACCTGATACTGTCTACTCATCACCTAACCACCTCTCCACACCTGATACTGTCAACTCATCACCTAACCACCTCTCCACACCTGATACTGTCTACTCATCACCTAACCACCTCTCCACACCTGATACTGTCTACTCATCACCTAACCACCTCTCCACACCTGATATCAACTCATCACCTAACCACCTCTCCACACCTGATACTGTCTACTCATCACCTAACCACCTCTCCACACCTGATACTGTCAACTCATCACCTAACCACCTCTCCACACCTGATACTGTCTACTCATCACCTAACCACCTCTCCACACCTGATACTGTCTACTCATCACCTAACCACCTCTCCACACCTGATACTGTCTACTCATCACCTAACCACCTCTCCACACCTGATATCAACTCATCACCTAACCACCTCTCCACACCTGATACTGTCTACTCATCACCTAACCACCTCTCCACACCTGATACTGTCAACTCATCACCTAACCACCTCTCCACACCTGATACTGTCTACTCATCACCTAACCACCTCTCCACACCTGATACTGTCTACTCATCACCTAACCACCTCTCCACACCTGATATCAACTCATCACCTAACCACCTCTCCACACCTGATACTGTCTACTCATCACCTAACCACCTCTCCACACCTGATACTGTCAACTCATCACCTAACCACCTCTCCACACCTGATACTGTCTACTCATCACCTAACCACCTCTCCACACCTGATACTGTCTACTCATCACCTAACCACCTCTCCACACCTGATACTGTCTACTCATCACCTAACCACCTCTCCACACCTGATACTGTCAACTCATCACCTAACCACCTCTCCACACCTGATATCAACTCATCACCTAACCACCTCTCCACACCTGATACTGTCTACTCATCACCTAACCACCTCTCCACACCTGATACTGTCTACTCATCACCTAACCACCTCTCCACACCTGATACTGTCAACTCATCACCTAACCACCTCTCCACACCTGATACTGTCAACTCATCACCTAACCACTCCTCCACACCTGATACTACTCATCACCTAACCACCTCTCCACACCTGATACTGTCTACTCATCACCTAACCACCTCTCCACACCTGATACTGTCTTACTCATCACAAATGATTCTCTCGTTCCAGCTTCTTAAAGTATAGGTTCACCCCAAAGTGAAAATTCAGGCATTATGTACTCACCCCTATGCCGGTAGAAGGTCGGATGAAGTTCTTTAGTCCAAAATAAGCTTTGTGGAGTTTCCCAGGGAAAAAGACTTACAGCATTGTCCCAAACAACTGAAGTGAATGGTGAGCAACTTTCAAACATAAAAAAGCCTCCATACTGCTCCTGAGGCGTAAGCCAGGTCTTCAAAAGCCCTGACATGCTAAATTGACTCGAAAAGACATCCTTTACCCCATTTTTTTAGGCCTAAATCTTCACTGTATCCAGGTAGCGCTGAACCGCGTCTCAAACGCAGTGCGGCTGAGGTGGGTGCACGTCACAGGCTTGAAGGTGCATGGACATTTTCAAGTCAACTTGGCATGTCGGGGCTTTTGAAGACTTGGATTATGCCTGAGCAGCTTTTTTATGTTTTGTTGTTGTTGTGTTTGTTGTTATTTTGCATTTGAACGTTGGTCACCATTCACTTCAGTTGTTTGGGAGAATAGTGCAACATTGTTTCCCTGGGAAACGCCACAAAGTTGTTTTTTTCCCTTTTTTTACTACAAAACGTCACCCAGCCTTCTCCCGGCATACTGTAGGGGGTGAGTAGATAATGACAGAATTTTCATTTTGGGCTGAATTGATCCTATAATCCTTTAAATGTGAATATTTTCTGGTCTTCTATGACGGACGGTAAACTGATTATCTTTGGGTTGTGGACTGACTGTTGGTCAGGACAAAAGAATACATTTGAGGATGTCCTCTTGGGCTTTGGGGGGAAAGTGATCAATATCTTTCACCATTTTGTGACATTTTATAGACCAAGCGACTAATTGATTCGTCAAGAAGATAATCGAGAGAATAATGGATAATGAAAATAGTCATCAGTTAGCTCTACTCCATCCATTCTCCACCTCCACCTTCCTTCACCTGTGTTTCCCTCTAAGGCCATGCTGCATCGACGGCTTTCTCCACTGCGACAGTGTGTGAGCATCTACATCAGTGAGCAAGAAACTATCATATTCCCCCTAAGAACAATGGGACAGAATGCAGTGTAATCCCATTTGTTAGCCGTGCTACGCTAACAATCTAAGTGATCGATCCCTGCCAGAGCTAACTATGTGACGGATGGAAGTGTCACAATTACAGTCGCGCCAAAGTGACAAATTGATCCCAGCATTATTATTTTTTGCTGGAAAGGAGTTTTTGTCGTCCAGGTGCCATCGTTCATCCGCGCCGTCTCATTATACCTCCGGGGGGCAGCAGCGAGAGAGCAGTGACTCATTGACTCATCACGGCGTTGTTTGTAAACTTGAAACGCGGCCAGCCATAATCTCTGTGCGTCCTCCATCTTGTTTAATGTTCCCCATCGCTCTCCTCGCCTCCGCCTCGATCTCTCCTACCAGCGTCGTACGTCGTCGTCTCCTCCTCGCCGCCCCGCCGCCGCCCTTCATCGTTAATATCCTTCTCCCCAAAGCTCCGACTCCAGCTTCCTGAACTCCTCACCCTCTTCTTTTGTTCTCCCTCTCCCTTCCCTCGCTTCTCGTCTCGGGGGGGTCAGCGCTATTAGCATACAAAAGGAGGATGGTCTACCTTTTCCTCCAGGCCCAGACTGTGAGTCACTCCATCCCGCCTGCTATCAGGCTGATGCCCGCCGCGGCTTGTCACGTCGCAGCAGATGTGAAAGTGATTTCAGGGATGGGGGTGAGGACAATGGTTCACGCGTTGCAGAGTTGCATCCAGCACTCTCAAAGAGCCGCCGTGGAGGAGAGGCGGCTAGTTTCGCCGTGCTACTTCTGCTGCAAAAATAGGTCAAATACATTGTGAAATTGTTTTTTACGAGGCTAGTGTTTTTTCTCTAAGTGGAGGAGGCGTCCTCGTGCGAGCCGTGTACAGTTTCAGTTTCGGTTTATTTGTAGGAAAAGGTTTAAAAGCAACAATTATAGTTACAGTCAAACCTGGCCTGACTCAGTTTAAAACTGGTTTACAGCAGGTTCCTATAAAATACAGTTCTAAAATACGATGCATCTGTGGTGTCGGGGGAACGCAGACAAGTCGATAGTACAGTCTAAAAGAAATCACGCTATTCTTGAGTTTATTTCCCTCTGTTCATATTTAGTGTTGGGAAAGGACGTCCCCATTGATTATTATGTGGCATTTCAGTCCCAGCATGGAGTTGGAAGTCGTACTGTGTGTGTGGACGGTGATGCATTATAGAGTTAGTTTTTGCTACTTTGGAATTAATTTGACGATTACACTCAAATCGTTCTTGCAACAGAGATGCATTAGCCATCCGTCAATTTTGTAATTTTGTAAATGTTATTCACTTTTCCCTCAATTAACTTCGCACAATGATTAAATGGAGCAATGCCGTGGCTGCCATTTTTTCTTCATTTTCTACTCAACAGAACAGCATTTCCCGTTAACAGCATATTACTGTTGTGCTGATGTAACAGTACACAGCTGCAATATGATTCTGAACGGACTTGGTAAGGTCACCGTCATCATGATGACAAAGTAAGTCATTATACTATTTAAATAATATTATTTCACAAGTCACAGTTACATAACTGACCCCTGTCCCCTGTGCACTTTATGTCTCTCATTGTCAAGCATGCACAGATTGCACACATGAACATACTGTACATGCATGTACATACACACACACACACACACACACGCACACACACACACTCAAGCTCATCAGATGGTGGCTGCAGTCGTGA
>NC_139634.1:33098753-33151253 GCF_964638095.1 Poromitra crassiceps | reverse complement strand
TGTTGTTGTCTTTGACAGGGACTTGTCTGTACTGTATGTGACTGACTGTGTGTTGTTGTCTTTGACAGGGACTTGTCTGTACTGTATGTGACTGACTGTGTGTTGTTGTCTTTGACAGGGACTTGTCTGTACTGTATGTGACTGACTGTGTGTTGTTGTCTTTGACAGGGACTTGTCTGTACTGTATGTGACTGACTGTGTGTTGTTGTCTTTGACAGGGACTTGTCTGTACTGTATGTGACTGACTGTGTGTTGTTGTCTTTGACAGGGACTTGTCTGTACTGTATGTGACTGACTGTGTGTTGTTGTCTTTGACAGGGACTTGTCTGTACTGTATGTGACTGACTGTGTGTTGTTGTCTTTGACAGGGACTTGTCTGTACTGTATGTGACTGACTGTGTGTTGTTGTCTTTGACAGGGACTTGTCTGTACTGTATGTGACTGACTGTGTGTTGTTGTCTTTGACAGGGACTTGTCTGTACTGTATGTGACTGACTGTGTGTTGTTGTCTTTGACAGGGACTTGTCTGTACTGTATGTGACTGACTGTGTGTTGTTGTCTTTGACAGGGACTTGTCTGTACTGTATGTGACTGACTGTGTGTTGTTGTCTTTGACAGGGACTTGTCTGTACTGTATGTGACTGACTGTGTGTTGTTGTCTTTGACAGGGACTTGTCTGTACTGTATGTGACTGACTGTGTGTTGTTGTCTTTGACAGGGACTTGTCTGTACTGTATGTGACTGACTGTGTGTTGTTGTCTTTGACAGGGACTTGTCTGTACTGTATGTGACTGACTGTGTGTTGGTGTCTTTGACAGGGACTTGTCTGTACTGTATGTGACTGACTGTGTTGTTGTTGTTGGCTTTGACAGGGACTTGTCTGTACTGTATGTG
This sequence comes from Poromitra crassiceps, assembly GCF_964638095.1. Taxonomy (NCBI): domain Eukaryota; kingdom Metazoa; phylum Chordata; class Actinopteri; order Beryciformes; family Melamphaidae; genus Poromitra; species Poromitra crassiceps. Next base: position 33,150,359 of record NC_139634.1, on the reverse strand, counting down.
ACTGACTGTGTGTTGTTGTCTTTGACAGGGACTTGTCTGTACTGTATGTGACTCAACTGTGTGTTGTTGTTGGCTTTGACAGGGACTTGTCTGTACTGTATGTGACTGACTGTGTGTTGTTGTCTTTGACAGGGACTTGTCTGTACTGTATGTGACTGACTGTGTTGTTGTTGTTGGCTTTGACAGGGACTTGTCTGTACTGTATGTGACTCAACTGTGTGTTGTTGGCTTTGACAGGGACTTGTCTGTACTGTATGTGACTGACTGTGTTGTTGTTGTTGGCTTTGACAGGGACTTGTCTGTACTGTATGTGACTCGACTGTGTGTTGTTGTTGTCTTTGACAGGGACTTGTCTGTACTGTATGTGACTCAACTGTGTGTTGTTGTTGGCTTTGATAGGGACTTGTCTGTACTGTATGTGACTCAACCATGTGTTGTTGTTGGCTTTGATAGGGACTTGTCTGTACTGTATGTGACTCAACTGTGTGTTGTTGTTGGCTTTGACAGGGACTTGTCTGTACTGTATGTGACTCAACTGTGTGTTGTTGTTGGCTTTGACAGGGACGTGAGTCCACTGAGCTTGTCAGTGGCTGAGCTTTGGATTTTAAACAGATCAGTGCACAGTGACTGGACCCCGGAGCCACTACTTAATGAGAACCACTGCTTAGAGATCTGCATAGAGACTTAGAGACTCTCTCTCTGTCTCTCTCTCTCTCTCTCTCTCTCTCCGTCTGTCTCGATCACTCACAATGTCTCCTTTTCCTTATCTCTCTCCTTTCTCTCACCCTTTCCTCATCACCCACAAGGACACACACACTCGCGCGCTCCCCTCAATCTCCTCATGGTATTCGTAGACGTCACACAGGCTGCTGGCAGACTGAGGCGAGGTGCCTCTGTGTGTGTGTGTGTGTGTCACAGCAGGACAGCTGTGTTTTTATATACAGTATACTGTACTGCAGGTCCCATTTGTATTTCCCTCACTCGCTCTCATGAAATACAAAGCGATGATAACGCACGGCGCTATCGCTTTCTACCACAACACTGCACACACATGCATGATGTGCGTGGTCATTATCACCCCTTACTTACCGCAGCGCAGCACCACCTGCCTATTGGTTTGATGTTATTTGTGTGTGTGTGTGTGTGTGTGTGTGTGTGTGTGTGTGTGTGTGTGTGTGTGTGTGTGTGTGTGTGAGTGTGTGAGGGGAGAACACGTTGAGGGGATTAAGGATGTAATGCAGGATTATCCGGCAGGTAGACTTCCCACTTCTTCTGCCGAGGAGATAGAGAGAGACAGAGAGCGAGGAGATAGAGAGAGACAGAGAGGGAGGAGATAGAGAGAGACAGAGAGGGAGGAGATAGAGAGAGACAGAGGGAGGACGGGGAGGAGGAGGAGATAGAGAGAGACAGAGAGGGAGGAGATAGAGAGAGACAGAGGGAGGACGGGGAGGAGGAGGAGATAGAGAGAGACAGAGAGGGAGGAGATAGAGAGAGACAGAGGGAGGACGGGGAGGAGGAGGAGATAGAGAGAGACAGAGGGAGGAGATAGAGAGAGACAGAGGGAGGACGGGGAGGAGGAGGAGATAGAGAGAGACAGAGGGAGGACGGGGAGGAGGAGGAGATAGAGAGAGACAGAGAGGGAGGACAGGGAGGAGGAGGAGATAGAGAGAGACAGAGGGAGGACGGGGAGGAGGAGGAGATAGAGAGAGACAGAGGGAGGACGGGGAGGAGGAGGAGATAGAGAGACAGAGGAAGGACGGGGAGGAGGAGGAGTTAGAGAGAGACAGAGAGGGAGGAGATAGAGAGAGACAGAGGGAGGACAGGGAGGAGGAGGAGATAGAGAGAGACAGAGGGAGGATGGGGAGGAGGAGGAGATAGAGAGAGACAGAGGGAGGATGGGGAGGAGGAGGAGATAGAGAGAGACAGTGGGAGGACGCGGAGGAGGAGGAGATAGGGAGAGACAGAGGGAGGACAGGGAGGAGGAGGAGATAGAGAGAGACAGAGGGAGGACGGGGAGGAGGAGGAGGAGATAGAGAGAGATGGGGAGGAGGAGATAGAGAGAGACGGAGGAGATAGAGAGAGACAGAGGAAGGACGGGGAGGAGGAGGAGATAGAGAGAGACAGAGAGGGAGGAGATAGAGAGAGACAGAGGGAGGACAGGGAGGAGGAGGAGATAGAGAGAGACAGAGGGAGGAGATAGGGAGAGACAGAGGGAGGACAGGGAGGAGATGGGGAGAGACAGAGGGAGGACAGGGAGGAGGGAGGAGATAGACAGAGACAGTGGGAGGACGGGGAGGAGGAGGAGATGGAGAGAGACAGAGAGGGAGGGGGGGGTGGGGAGGAGGGATGAGATATAGAGGGAGGAGAGAAAGCCAGGGGAAACGTATGGAGGGAAGGGTTAAGGCAGGAGAGGGGAGAATGTGAAGAATGCAAATATGCCAGAGGTTGCTACTGAAGGATGGACAGACAGACACACACACACACACACACACACACACACACCCACAGACAGACAGACAGACAGACAGAAACACACACCCACCCACAGACAGACAGACACACCCACAGACAGACAGACAGAAAGACAGAAAGACACACCCACAGACAGACAGAAACACACACCCACAGACAGACAGACACACCCACAGACAGACAGAAAGACACACCCACAGACAGACAGACACACCCACAGACAGACAGACACACCCACAGACAGACAGACAGACAGACAGACACACCCACAGAGAGAAAGACACACCCACAGACAGACAGAGCGGCCGAGCTGCGGGTGAGGCCGCACAGCGGGCGAGTGTACGGTTCCAGCCCCGATACTCTAGTGTTCCAATGAACTGGAAAGTCGGTGGCATTTTCATATTAACCAACATTTTCAAATGTATGTTATGTATGTTGGAAAATGTCTGTGAATTTGAAATGTTGATATGCAATGTGTTTTGCTTCACAAACGTTGAATGTCGTGTATCCATCGTTTGCAGAAACATAATCAACATTTGATTCTGGTGACTGGGTTGATGATGGCGGCGTTCTATTTTCCAGGTGAACCACAACATTTTGTTAGGATCCAATGATGGGAGCAAATCATGCCTAGACCATGTGTGTCTCCAAAGACATTAGTAACTCCAAACATCACTGTTCCACTCGAGCATAACCATACATATAATAGAGTATAATGAGACTGAATCATTAGCACTGCTTTGCCAAACTGCCTTTTATTTAGTGCAGCACAACGCTTCAAGGTCCCTACTCTGCTCGCCAACAGTTTGCCAAGTATTAAACAAAGCATCATAATAAGTAGAAGAGTGATGTGAGGAAAGTAACCTGTGTTCCAGCATGAGGTAATAGACACAAACACACACACGCACACGCACACGCACACACACACACACACACACACACACACACACACACACACACACACACACACACACAGAGCAGGCAGCAGCGTTGGGGGTACAGACTGTATCTGTAGCATTTTGTAATTGTTTTGGTCTAATCCGAGTTTTAATACGTCTCTCTCAGCAGTCTTCATGCTTAATGGACACCATGGATTTGTTAATTACGTCTGGGTGTGCGTCTCTCTGCCTTTGTGTGTGTGTCTCTGCCCATGCGGGGTGTGTGTGTGTGTGTGTGTGTGTGTGTGTGTGTGTGTGTCTGCCCATGTGGGGTGTGTGTGTGTGTGTGTGTGTGGGGGGGGGGGGGGTACGCGTGTGCGTGTGCATGTGTGTGTGTTTTGTGAGGGAAAGAAAAACAAAGGGTATTCGAGGATCTTAGCCACTTTGATCACAATTAGTTTGGGAATGTGTGTGCATATATAATGTAATGAATAAAAAAATAAGTGGTTCAGTTCAGTAGATATGAGAGAGAGAGAGAGAGAGAGAGAGAGCGGGCGCGTGGAGAAATAATGGAGCGCAGACGGCGTGTATGTGTGCGCATATAGACACAGCGCTGTCACACACACACACACACACACACACACACACACAGAGACACACACACGCTCAACGAGTGAACCCTTGGCAGAGCTTCTCCAGTCTGTTTGAAGTCGTGTCTCGCGGGAGCCTATAGGACCATGGCAGTGCTCACCCACTCAAACACACACTGGCGTGCAGGGAGCTGGGGGTTGGAGAGAGAACAGGGAGACGACAGACAGAAGCAACAGAAGGAGGAGTGGAGTGAGCCCTCTCTCCTCAGATACACTCCCTCTCACCGCCCTTCTCTCTCTCTCTCTCTCTCTCTCTGTCTCTCTCTCATAGGCGAGAGCTTGGAGAACAGGTTGCGGTTGTTTTTCTTTTCATTTCTTCTTTGCGTCCGTGTGCTCACATCGTGCTCTCTCGTCCTCACGCTGATGGCTTTGATTAAAACGCTGCGCTAGGGGACGCAGGGAGGGATATTGGCCGGGACGCGTGCGGACATCACAAACGGGCTGGTTTTGTCACAGTCTCAAATAGAGCGCTTCGGCCCGCGGGAGCCGAGTTGGGCCGTCGATGCCGAACGCGGAGTACCAACGTGTTCTGATCAAAGTTGCCACCTTCAAGAATATTCACTTATTTTGAAACAGGGCTTCCAGACTCATTGGCGCCCCTCTCTGTCCCTCTGCTTGTTAGCCGTGTGACTCCATGCAATTGCCAATTTCAGGGGCCCGTAAACTCATCTTCTGAGAACAAACCCCAAAATACAAGCAAATAAGGTTCTGAATAAATAAAGGGGGTGGAATACATGAATATGGAAGTGACGGCAGAGTGAAATGTTATCAAAGGTGGTGTTTTTTTTTGCGACAACTTGAAAAGCAGCTCATTTGAAAGTTTTCCAGCTTGTCTCCTTTCTCTCCCCTCAGCCGGCAAGCATGGATCCCACGGGTGCACACACACACTCACGCGTGCACACGCACACACACACACACTCACGCGTGCACGCGCACGCACACACACACACACTCCCGCGCGCGTGCCGCATTGAGTCATGTTTCCTCCCATCCTCTCTGACTCATTCCGTCAGACCCTCGACTAGCCTCCCCCTGCTACAGCAACAAAGACAACTAATGGAGAAGGGATGTAGCTACCTACATACTGGCACAGATGGAAAGAGACAGAGAGAGAGAGAGAGAGAGAGAGAGAGAGAGAGAGAGAGCAGAGAGAGAGGAAGGGAGAGAGAGCAGCACAGACAGAGAGGGAGGGAGAGAGAGAGAGAGAGAGAGCAGCACAGAGACAGAAGGAGGTGCAGTGTGTTATGGCGGAAGGGAGACGAGAGGAAAATGTGTGTGTGTGTGTGTGTCAGTGACTTGAGGCATGTATTTTCCTAGACACAAACAATCTGGGGCTAAATTCTTCCCTGTGTGGTGCAGCACTTGATGTTCTGGTCATTATGTTCTCATTGTGTAGGAGTTCAGGGCTTTGATCACTTTATTCTTTTTTATATGTGTCGGTGTGTGTTTAAATATTTTGTAAAAGCTCCAGTATCGATCCCTACAATATTGCCGCAACATTGATATTGAGGTGTTTGTTCAAGTAATCTTCTTTTAATAAAAGTGAACTGAATATTAGCCCACTTTGGAGAAAGTACTGAGCTAATATATGGCGCTTCGCCATTCAGCCTAAAAATACTGATGAGATATGATTTTTTTTGTGCATATCGCCCAGCTATAAACTATATTAAACAAAAGAACAGAACAAAGGTTCATCATTCAAAAAGTAATATAGAGGGGTGAGTTTCAAATTTATGGAAATATTAAAAAATGAAAATGTCACATTGTCACCATGTGAAGAGTTTTTGCAGGCCACTACACATTGAATTGTGAAAATACAAATATTAAATTCTAGCATTCTGAAGTACGATCGCGTCATGCCGTTCCTTCACTCTGTGTCCGTTCCTGTGCTCTCCTTCAGCGCCTCCTTCATCTTCTCCTCCAGTTCTAGAGGCTATTTTCCTCATCTCTCCACTTAGCTTTTAGTGCTCTTCTCTGCTCCACTCCAGGGGAATCCACCTCTTTCCAGACACAGCCTTATTTTAGCACACAAGCTGCTCCTTGGAGAGCTCTGTCAGGCCGCATACACTATACCGTCTGCCCCTCTGTGTGTGTGTGCGCGAGCGCGCGCGTGTGTGTGCGCACACACTTACAATGTTTTTCACGACTGACAGGACATGCAATGCCATCAAGAAAACATTCCCATAAGATGTTTTCCAGTTTCCAAACATTCACCTTCTGCTTCCTACACTTAAAACTCAATTGTGTAAAACCTCTTCTCTCCGCGGTGGTTTTTAAATTGAAAATGGCCGTCGTGCAGATTCAGAGTGATTGCCTGTGCTGAGGTGATGGGAATGAACTGTTTTTGGATTTCTTTCTTTCTTTCTTTGGGTGTGGGAGTGGTCCAAAACATAGGAGTGAATTACTAATGAGGTAGGGTCTCGTGGTTGTACCTTAGATCTCCCACCCTCTCTGCATGAACAAGGAGAAGGAGAAAAGTCTGAAAAACACGCGTTCTTTCTTTGGTTTTCTCAGAATTTCTGGCACCATCGAGGATTTTTCCTCTTTTGTAGTTTGCGCGCGCGCGTCTGTGTGCGTGCAGCCGTGCGCGTCTGGACACATTTCCATTTAAATCTTTTTTTCTCCACGTCTCCCTCCTCCAGCGCTAACTCATTCAGGCTCCTTCTGTCCTTCCTTCATTTCTCCATCTTCTCTCCGCAGACCACCAGGTAGCTTGTAGCTAGCGGCATCTCTCCTCAGACCACCAGGTAGCTTGTAGTTAGCGGCGTCTCTCCTCAGACCACCAGGTAGCTTGTAGCTAGCAGCGTCTCTCCTCAGACCACCAGGTAGCTTGTACTGTAGCTACTGGGCGTCTCTCCTCAGACCACCAGGTAGCTTGTAGTTAGCGGCATCTCTCCTCAGACCACCAGGTAGCTTGTAGCTACCGGGCATCTCTCCTCAGACCACCAGGTAGCTTGTAGCTAGCAGCGTCTCTCCTCAGACCGGTAGCTTGTAGCTAGCGGCGTCTCTCCTCAGACCACCAGGTAGCTTGTAGCTAGCAGCGTCTCTCCTCAGACCACCAGGTAGCTTGTAGCTAGCAGCGTCTCTCCTCAGACCACCAGGTAGCTTGTAGCTAGCGGCGTCTCTCCTCAGATCACCAGGTAGCTTGTAGTTAGCGGCGTCTCTCCTCAGACCACCAGGTAGCTTGTAGTTAGCGGCGTCTCTCCTCAGACCATCAGGTAGCTTGTAGCTAGCGGCGTCTCTCCTCAGACCATCAGGTAGCTTGTAGCTAGCAGCGTCTCTCCTCAGACCACCAGGTAGCTTGTAGCTAGCGGCGCCTCTCCTCAGACCACCAGGTAGCTTGTACTTAGCGGCGTCTCTCCTCAGACCACCAGGTAGCTTGTAGTTAGCGGCGTCTCTCCTCAGACCATCAGGTAGCTTGTAGCTAGCAGCGTCTCTCCTCAGACCATCAAGTAGCTTGTAGCTAGCAGCATCTCTCCTCAGACCACCAGGTAGCTTGTAGCTAGCGGCGTCTCTCCTCAGACCACCAGGTAGCTTGTAGTTAGCGCCGTCTCTCCTCAGACCACCAGGTAGCTTGTAGTTAGCGCCGTCTCTCCTCAGACCATCAGGTAGCTTGTAGCTAGCAGCGTCTCTCCTCAGACCACCAGGTAGCTTGTAGCTAGCAGCGTCTCTCCTCAGACCATCAGGTAGCTTGTAGCTAGCGGCGTCTCTCCTCAGACCACCAGGTAGCTTGTAGCTAGCGGCATCTCTCCTCAGACCACCAGGTAGCTTGTACTTAGCGCCGTCTCTCCTCAGACCACCAGGTAGCTTGTAGCTAGCGCCGTCTCTCCTCAGACCACCAGGTAGCTTGTAGCTAGCGCCGTCTCTCCTCAGACCACCAGGTAGCTTGTAGCTAGCGCCGTCTCTCCTCAGACCACCAGGTAGCTTGTACTTAGCGCCGTCTCTCCTCAGACCGCCAGGTAGCTTGTAGCTAGCGGCATCTCTACTCAGACCACCAGGTAGCTTGTAGCTAGCGGCGTCTCTCCTCAGACCACCAGGTAGCTTGTAGCTAGCGGCACCATGGCGCAGTGAAAATGAGCTCACAAAGGCAGAATACCTTCAGAAGCATCGCTGCAGCCTGCAGGCCAAATGCCTTATTATGTCAGATTTACAAATTCCCCGCTCCCGAGTAGGAGGAACAAGTGACCTACATAACTACAGAGCAGAAAAAAACACCAGTGGCCCAATTCTCTCCCATCTCTCTCTCTCTCTCTCTCTCTCTCTCTCTCTCTCTCTCCTGCTCTGTATCTGCCTCTCTCGTCCCCTATTATTTTGTCGCCCCTCGTTTATCTCCCTGCTTTCCCCGACAGCGGCCTGGTGAGTTATCACCCCTCTTTCAGATGAGAGGAGTGGCATGCATGTGTGTGTGTGTGTGTGTGTGTGTGTGTGTGCACGCACATGCGTGTGTGTGTCTGTGTGTCTGTCTATGCGTGTGTGTGTGTCCTGTTTCTTTTCTTTCTTTCTTTATTGCATCAATGTGTGAATGTATGTGCGAGTCGGCGTATGTCTGTGTACATGTGTGTGTCTGTGTCTGTGTGTGTGTGTGTGTGTGTGTGTGTGTGTGTGTGTATGTGCGTGTCTGTGTGTGTGTGTGCCTGCCTGTGTGCATGTGGGTTTGCTACATGGCCTGCGTCGCTGATGTGGTATGGTCGGCAAACGGGGGGTTTTAGGTGATCCAACCAACCTGCTACTAGGTAAACACCATCTGTTCACACAGCACCCCCCCCCCCTCCAACACCACATCTAGAATAGAGCGATCCAATCACACCTCTCCTCGCACACCTCCACCATGCCAGCTTCACACCGACCAAGGTGTGTGTGCGTGTGTACGTGTGTGTACGTGTGTGTGTGTGTGTGTGTCTGTGCGTGCATCTATGGTAGTGACGATAATGGATAATGGCAGGATTGTTGCCTCTTGCTCCAGATTCTCAGGTGTTGCTCTTTTAGATTCACAGGAGGAAAAAACAACACAAGGAGCATATGTCTCTTCCTGCCTCTCATCTCCATATTCCATCATGTCTGTCTGTGTGTCTTTCTCACACGCACACACACACACACAAGCGCTCTCTCTCTCTCACACGCACACATGCACACACACAAGCGCGCTCTCTCTCTCTCTCACACACGCACACATGCACACACACAAGCGCTCTCTCTCTCTCACACGCACACATGCACACACACACATGCAAGCTCGCTCTCTCTCTCTCACCCTGCGGTAGAATTGAGTCAAATCAATCAATTTGGGTTTCTTAGGCAGACCAGTGGTGTGGCAAGAAATTGACCTTTCCTTTCACTGTGTGTGTGTGTGTGTGTGTGTGTGTGTGCGTGCGTGCGTGCGCGCGCGCATGTGTGTGTATGCGCGTGCGCGTGCGTCTCCAATAAGCGGACGGGAGCAGTTAGCGCTAAGCTATCTGCCTTAGAGCTGATGGTGCCATCCACTGCGGCGGTGCCCCCGGCTAGCACGCTGCTAAGGACCGCACACACACACACACAAAAGCACACACAAACCCACACAACGACACAAGTACACAAAACGGCATTGAGTCCCTCTCGCTCTCCGCCCTTAGCCAGAGCAGATATGACAAGTACACGCACCGTGGACACGCCATTAGTGTGTCTTTTTATAGCCGTTATGCTAAGCAGCGTGGACGGCGGCGCAGCTAGGCCCGGCTGGGGTATTGAGTGTATTGAGTGAGTGAGTTAGCCTGGGTTAAGTGGATGTGCTTTAGGGCACCACAGCAGTGCTGAGATCACTGGCTGCTCCCATGCAGGCTTTGGAAAGAACCCTGTGAAACGAGATGAAGGGCTCATGAAAACACACGCACACACGCACACACAGACACACACACACACACACACACACACACACACACACATGCACAGACACACACACAGACACACACACACATAGTTAGACTAGAGTGAGCCGGGACCACTATGAGGGGGAAAGAGGCGTTTGATTTTCTGTCATCTCTCTCTCTCTTTTGTTCGATTTTCATTTGTATTTCTCTCATTTCCTCTCCTTTTTTCCACACTCTCTCATACCGTAGATAGTCATCTGCGCGCACGTGTATGGGCATGCACACGCACGCACACACACGCAGACACACACACACACACGCACGCACGCAGACACACACACGTGCACGCGCAGTGCCAGATGTGGGCTGACACTCCCTATCTATCCAGAAGGTGGAGGTCTAATAGAGATTCATAATGATTACCAGGAGACTGAGGAAGAATATATTGTGCTGCTTAAACAGCCACTGATGGAGGGAATGGCTGGACAGAGTGAGAAGAGGGTGGAGGGGGATAGGAGTTGGGTGGAGAAAGAGATGGGGAGATATTGACAGAGCTATGGATCTTGTAAGGATCCATGGAGTGTGTGTGTGTGCACGCTGCAGGCTAGGTAGAGTTCTCAACAGGCCTGGAAATTCAAACAGGAACCGACCCGAGTGGGTCGAAGCCCGGCTCGCCCGAGACCAAGCAAACAGTTTTGGCAGAAAAGATTGTTACGTAAGTGCCGGGAGCAAGAGAGAGAGAGAGGAGCGAGCGAGCAGGAATGCCACAAACAGTGATGCCTGCTGAGTTGACGACCAATTCAAAATTCTTCCACATCTGACTTCCCCTCCCGAGAGACCAGAGTATATATTCACCTGTGGCTAACGTGTTTTTTATATCGTCACCTCCGTCGTCTTGTCACGTCTTCATCTCTGACCTTGTTATCTTTGATCGAATACCCCCACCCTCCATTCCCCTGCCTCTGTTTGACGATTTCCCGTTGGTCAAAAGCTTCCTCTAAAGCTCTGGTAGTCCACATTTGTCGTATTGTTACAGCAAATGGGAGATGAATCAAATAAATAGCTACATTTTAAGTGGAGAAAGTGTTCACAATTGAATGATTTACTGCAAAATTTGCAATCGGCAGATTCAGCACCATGGACGGCACTGAGTGCTCACACATGTAAGAATGCCTACTGTATACACACACACACACACACACACACACACACACACATATGGATGGATGCTTCACTAAGAACATCCACTAGTTAGTCTCTCAGTGTAGTCTAATACAATGCATTGTGATTCTTCCAGGCCAGGACCCTCTCTGGTCCACACTCTCCAGAGATCTTTCACTCCAAGACCCTCTCTGGTCCACACTCTCCAGAGATCTTTCACTCCAAGACCCTCTCTGGTCCACACTTTCCAGAGATCTTTCACTCCAAGACCCTCTCTGGTCCACACTCTCCAGAGGTCTTTCACTCCAAGACCCTCTCTGGTCCACACTCTCCAGAGGTCTTTCACTCCAAGACCCTCTCTGGTCCACACTCTCCAGAGATCTTTCACTCCAAGACCCTCTCTGGTCCACACTCTCCAGAGATCTTTCACTCCAAGACCCTCTCTGGTCCACACTCTCCAGAGGTCTTTCACTCCAAGACCCTCTCTGGTCCACACTCTCCAGAGATCTTTCACTCCAGGTCCCTCTCTGGTCCACACTCTCCAGAGATCTTTCACTCCAAGACCCTCTCTGGTCCACACTCTCCAGAGATCTTTCACTCCAAGACCCTCTCTGGTCCACACTCTCCAGAGATCTTTCACTCCAAGACCCTCTCTGGTCCACACTCTCCAGAGACCTTTCACTCCAAGACCCTCTCTGGTCCACACTCTCCAGAGATCTTTCACTCCAAGACCCTCTCTGGTCCACACTCTCCAGAGATCTTTCACTCCAAGACCCTCTCTGGTCCACACTCTCCAGAGACCTTTCACTCCAGCACCCTCTCAGGTCCACACTCTCCAGAGATCTTTCACTCCAGCACCCTCTCAGGTCCACACTCTCCAGAGACCTTTCACTCCAGCACCCTCTCAGGTCCACACTCTCCAGAGATCTTTCACTCCAGCACCCTCTCTGGTCCACGCTCTCCAGAGACCTTTCACTCCAGCACCCTCTCTGGTCCACGCTCTCCAGAGATCTTTCACTCCAGGTCCCTCTCTGGTCCACGCTCTCCAGAGACCTTTCACTCCAGCACCCTCTCTGGTCCACACTCTCCAGAGACCTTTCACTCCAGCACCCTCTCTGGTCCACGCTCTCCAGAGACCTTTCACTCCAGGTCCCTCTCTGGTCCACGCTCTCCAGAGACCTTTCACTCCAGCACCCTCTCTGGTCCACACTCTCCAGAGATCTTTCACTCCAGGACCCTCTCTGGTCCACACTCTCCAGAGATCTTTCACTCCAGGACCCTCTCTGGTCCACACTCTCCAGAGACCTTTCACTCCAGGACCCTCTCTGGTCCACGCTCTCCAGAGACCTTTCACTCCAGGACCCTCTCTGGTCCACACTCTCCAGAGACCTTTCACTCCAGGACCCTCTCTGGTCCACACTCTCCAGAGACCTTTCCATGAAGGATCTCTTGGTCGACTCAAGGCTTCCACTCCTCCACTGCTGTTGTCTGTCCTCATCCCTCGTTCCGCACTAAAACAGCTCATAATTATTGTCTGAGCATCCTTCATGTATAATTTATCAACTGTTTAAAACTGAAGGTGCATGCAATTAAATCTACAGGGAGCTTCTGTCTCGCCAAATCTCCCTTTTCTCTCTCTCTCCCTCTCATATGCTCTCATACCCCCCACCCACCTCTCTCTCTCCCTCTCCCCCCCCCCCCCCCCCCACCTCTCTCTCTCCCCCCCCACCTCTCTCTCTCCCCCCTCTCTCTGTCCTCCATATCTAAATATTTGTTGGATATTGGATGAATCACGCTGCGCTTGGTGTCCTCGTTCTCTATTTTTCTGTGTAGCCATTTGGTTTTTCGTCCCTCCTCCCTCTCTCTCTCCCTCTCTCTCTCCCTCCCTCTCTCTCCCTCTCTCTCCCTCCCTCTCACCCAGAGAGAGAGAGGAGAGGAGAGGAGAGGCGCGGAGTAATTGGATTCCCCCTAATAGCGAGGGTAATGTTGACAGTACATAAATCCTGCCACCGAAATAGCGCCTCGTTTATCTTCTGATTTTGCCTCATTGTTTTTCGGCGCCTGTTTCCCCACCTCTTCCTCATCTTCCTCCTCTCTCTCTCTCTCCTGTATCTTCTCTCCCTCCATCCCTCCCTCCCCCCCCCCCCCCCCCCCCCCCGCCCGTTCTCCCCCAGGGTCTCATCAGGTAGCCTTGATGGTCTAGATGCGCTCCGTACGGAACGATGCGTCTAAATTGGTCAATACAGATTGGCTGCAGCAGCCAAGCAGATATTGGAAGCAGAGGACGGCCATGGAAGTAGAGACACAGATAAAAGGGAACATGCACATCGCATCGGTTATTAAGGTGCGACATAAGGCTTCCAGGAAGTGATGAAGAATGCACTCGTCTCTCTGTGTGCAAATAAACGTCTTCATTGTCTCACCTGTAACGTGTTTGCCTTCTGTGCTTTCATCAGGCTGCGAGGATGGTGATACCTCAATAACCTCAGGCATCATCAACCCTGTAACTTTAGGTGTCTGCAATCATGCCTGTGAAAGAAGCACCTCATTTCCCTTATAATTCAACGGCATGACAAAGAATCATAATAAAGCATCCACAATTAGACACACCTGATTGTAGCAGATCAACAAAAAAATGCAGACCAAAATGTCACTCAAATTCTGCACAGCCATGAATAGAATGAAGAAGTAAATCACCAGACACAAATGCATGTACACAGAAAGTGCCTGTAGGTTCAAATGAGGTGTGAGAATGGATGAGACGGCTGAACAGGAGAAAGTCAATGACAATGAGATGACTGAGTTTTATACAGGCAAAGACAGCGTTTGTGTCTCTGTCTCCTCTCCCCCCCTCTCTGAATATCAAACATGATTGATTTATTTATTTATCTAAGTGTCATGCGCTCAAGGTGCCCAACCCCCATGGGTGTACAAGACACATGCACAATAAAAACATCCCACATTTACAGCATTTAAGATTTAAAATAAAACATTTAAAGTCACAAAACAGCAATGGGCAGGACAGTAATATAAAACATGCATACATCAGTTTCTAAATAAGAGGTTCTGTCTCTGCTCCCATGCTTGATATATCAAATTTGCAGTGAGGAAGATTCCTCAAAGACTCAAAGAAGTCAGCATAAATAGAGGACATTTTATTAAAGAGTACGTCCCTTGCCTCATCGTAAGCAGTTCAGTAAAATAGGAAGTGAATCTCATCATTTTCGATTTCGTGTAACTCACAAAGCAAACAGAATCTTCAGGGGTAGCATTTATATATATAGAATATATTGATCTATAGCATATGGTGTTCTATGGTATATATTAATAGTGGTGTATATATATGGTATATATTGATAATAGATATTATTGTATGATATGTGATATTGACATAGCCTATGCACATAAAGTTGGGGTTAGGACCCGAAAAGCCTTGGCTTCTTCCTGCCCCTTTTCGAGCAGTGATTAATATTTCTCGACAGAGTTTGTATATTTTTGTTTGTTTTACTGAGATGCTTTTGTCTTTTTTTTACTCTTTTTTTATGTATTGTTTTAATATATATATATATTTTTTTTTTACCGTTTGAAATACATTTTCAAATCAAATCAAACAGCCTGGTCAGTAATTGGTTGGGATTCTCTGGCAGTTGATCAGCTATAAACAGCCCTTTATACACACACACACACACACACACACACACACACACACACGCACTCACACGCACGCAAAATCCCTCCCGTTGATGCGCTTCCATGATCCATCTCATTGACGCAGGAGACCGGGTCAGGTCAGCTAATCAATCAGCTGTGTGGCATTTGACTCGCTGGGTCTGCCTGGAGAGGCTGCTTCCTGTGTTGCTTCCCCCCCCTCTCCTCTCGGCTGGTCTTCTTCTGCAGACGTACAGTAGAAAACACTGACACAGTGGGCGGGGCCAGCAGAGTGGCACGGCCATATTGAAGAGTCGGCGTGAAGGGTGAATACGAGACGTTGTGAGTCGTCTCGTTATCTACAATGGTGAGAGTCAAGTAGCAGCATCAAGGTCAAGCCATGCTCTTTCATCCCTCCTGCCTACCTAGCTCGCGGCGTCCACTTTCACCTTTCATATACTAGAGAGCCTGGAGGAAGAGAGATGGAGAGGGTGATATGAGATATCTGCTGTGTGTGTGTGTGTGTGTGTGTGTGTGTGTGTGTGTGTGTGTGTGTGTGTGTGCGCGCGCAATCTCACCCATATGACGTTTAAAGCTCCTGTAACTATATGCGTGTCGACATGAACACACTGCTAACTGAAGTGGTTGCTCCACTCTGTATGTACCGCCATGCGGTGAAATGCAGTGTATTATATTATTTGCTGTTTCCCTGGGTGGATCTGCGGCCTCAGCACCACACAGTCGTTTAATTGGATTGTCAATCTGGGGAAGCCCACTTCCTCTTCGGGTTTAACGCGCACGGGCGCACGCACACGCGCACACACACACACACACACACACACACACACACACAGTACATTGGACCCTAGGCACTGTTACCTTAACCACACATCATCGTATTATAATATGATTTGATTCTTCACAGAGGAACGTCTTGGGTCTGCTTAAGATGTATTGCCAAGGAAATTGAATACAAGTAAAGGTGAATAAAAGTAAAATGAATGTAGATAGCATGGCTGCAGGGAAAGACAAGGGAAGGAAAGGGAAGAAGCCATTTTGACATGAGGTGCTGTTGTCCCAATGCCTCCCCACCCCGCCACCCCCCCCCCCCCACACACACACACACACACACACACACCGCACCCTCCTACGCCAAGCTCTCTGACATCATTGTACAGCCAATCAATAGGTCACCTTTCTTATTACACCCTGCCACTCACCTACACCGGTGCCTGCCCGTACACGCACGCACGCACACAGACACACAGACACACACGCACACGCACACACACTCACATACACACACACACACACACACACACACACACACACACACACACACGTAGCTGTAAAAGAGGATGTTGGTTCTCAGTTGTTTTTGTCGGATGAGTCACTGCTCGTCGGAACCTGTCCTTCCATCTCTCCATCTGTTCCTCCATGTCTATAATCACCTCAGCTCACCTCTCTTCACCTCTCTCCTCTTCCTCTTCCTCCCAGCACCATCGCCCTTCTATCTGTCTTTTTTCCATCCTTCTCAAATCTTCTCCTCAGCCTACAGATGTCCACTCGTTCTTCTCACCTCTCCCCATAGGCGGCGCTATTAAGATAGTGGACGCTAAGCTTGTGATGGAGAAAAAAAGGTCGTCCAATAGCAGGAAATGGGACCAAGCGAGAGAGACCGCGAGGTGAGCGCTGTGGGAGGGAGATCGTGGGTGAGAGACCGCGAGGTGAGCGCTGTGGGAGGGAGATCGTGGGTGAGAGACCGCGAGGTGAGCGCTGTGGGAGGGAGATCGTGGGTGAGAGACCGCGAGGTGAGCGCTGTGGGAGGGAGATCGTGTGAGAGACCGCGAGGTGAGCGCTGTGGGAGGGAGATCGTGTGTGAGACCGCGAGGTGAGCGCTGTGGGAGGGAGATCGTGTGTGAGACCGCGAGGTGAGCGCTGTGGGAGGGAGATCGTGTGTGAGAGACCGCGAGGTGAGCGCTGTGGGAGGGAGATCGTGTGTGAGACCGCGAGGTGAGCGCTGTGGGAGGGAGGCGAGGTGAGAGACCGCGAGGTGAGCGCTGTGGGAGGGAGATCGTGTGTGAGACCGCGAGGTGAGCGCCGTGGGAGGGAGATCGTGTGTGAGACCGCGAGGTGAGCGCCGTGGGAGGGAGATCGTGTGTGAGACCGCGAGGTGAGCGCTGTGGGAGGGAGGCGAGGTGAGAGACCGCGAGGTGAGCGCTGTGGGAGGGAGATCGTGTGTGAGACCGCGAGGTGAGCGCCGTGGGAGGGAGATCGTGTGTGAGACCGCGAGGTGAGCGCCGTGGGAGGGAGATCGTGTGTGAGACCGCGAGGTGAGCGCTGTGGGAGGGAGATCGTGTGTGAGAGACCGCGAGGTGAGCGCCGTGGGAGGGAGATCGTGTGTGAGACCGCGAGGTGAGCGCCGTGGGAGGGAGATCGTGTGAGAGACCGCGAGGTGAGCGCTGTGGGAGGGAGATTGTGTGAGAGACCGCGAGGTGAGCGCTGTGGGAGGGAGATCGTGTGAGAGACCGCGAGGTGAGCGCTGTGGGAGGGAGATCGTGTGTGAGACCGCGAGGTGAGCGCTGTGGGAGGGAGATCGTGTGAGAGACCGCGAGGTGAGCGCTGTGGGAGGGAGATCGTGTGTGAGACCGCGAGGTGAGCGCTGTGGGAGGGAGATCGTGTGAGAGACCGCGAGGTGAGCGCTGTGGGAGGGAGATCGTGTGAGAGACCGCGAGGTGAGCGCTGTGGGAGGGAGATCGTGTGTGAGACCGCGAGGTGAGCGCTGTGGGAGGGAGATCGTGTGTGAGACCGCGAGGTGAGCGCTGTGGGAGGGAGATCGTGTGAGAGACCGCGAGGTGAGCGCTGTGGGAGGGAGATCGTGTGTGAGACCGCGAGGTGAGCGCTGTGGGAGGGAGATCGTGTGTGAGACCGCGAGGTGAGCGCTGTGGGAGGGAGATCGTG
Organism: Poromitra crassiceps; assembly: GCF_964638095.1. Taxonomy (NCBI): domain Eukaryota; kingdom Metazoa; phylum Chordata; class Actinopteri; order Beryciformes; family Melamphaidae; genus Poromitra; species Poromitra crassiceps. The sequence continues at coordinate 33,132,746 of NC_139634.1, read as the reverse complement.
TGTGAGACCGCGAGGTGAGCGCTGTGGGAGGGAGATCGTGTGTGAGACCGCGAGGTGAGCGCTGTGGGAGGGAGATCGTGTGAGAGACCGCGAGGTGAGCGCTGTGGGAGGGAGATCGTGTGTGAGACCGCGAGGTGAGCGCTGTGGGAGGGAGATCGTGTGTGAGACCGCGAGGTGAGCGCTGTGGGAGGGAGATCGTGTGTGAGACCGCGAGGTGAGCGCTGTGGGAGGGAGATCGTGTGAGAGACCGCGAGGTGAGCGCTGTGGGAGGGAGATCGTGTGTGAGACCGCGAGGTGAGCGCTGTGGGAGGGAGATCGTGTGTGAGACCGCGAGGTGAGCGCTGTGGGAGGGAGATCGTGTGTGAGACCGCGAGGTGAGCGCTGTGGGAGGGAGATCGTGTGAGAGACCGCGAGGTGAGCGCTGTGGGAGGGAGATCGTGTGTGGGGGCGGGACCTGTCCAAATGGGCTTTTGTGCTCCACAAAATGCATTATATGAATATAAACACTGGCTATCGAAACACATTATCATCAGTGTAGAAGCCGTTACTCGCATATTCTCCGTTTTGATGCATGTTGGGTTTGTCTAATTAACGCTCGTCAAAGGTCAATGTTTGTGAATAAGGCTTGATGGCTACTTCTCTTAAATTTCAAAAGAAAACATATCTGATGAATATATTATGTCAGGGGCAAATGGAGGAGTGCAGAATATAAACGAGTATAAACTTGGCTCTGATATACTGTAGGCTACCATACAATATGCAATGCTTCAATCATCAACTTCCACATTTTATTATTCATACCGTGTCAGTCGAGTCGAGGGTGTTTTCCATATCTGCAATCTTTTGATGATATTTCAGCTGTGCATTGAGGCTGCGTCTCCTGTGCGCAATTACACAGAGAGCTTCAAGTTCATAGCTCTCTTAATCCAGAGGATTTTATTTCTGTTACAGCCCCAGAGTCGCCTGCTACAACCCCACAATATGGACTCTATTTCTACAGTATTATATATATCGGAATACATCTCGGCAACTTCGCAATGAGGCAGAATTCTCCGCATTGTGGACCGCATGTGTCCCAGCGGCCAATAACAATGCCACAATGACAACTGGGCCAAGTAGGAGAAAGCGTGTGGTAACGCTGGATCTCCAGGACTATGATCTAGTGGAGGAAACATAAACAAATGAAACGTCTGAGCTGGAGAGGTTGTTAGTGCAGTGCATGGAGAGAGCTGTGTGTTGGTGGCTGCCTTGACCACAACAAGTAGATGTCTGCGGTGAGCATTGCTTTTGTGTTTAGAATGAATGGAATTCTAATTTGGCCACGCCGGCTCGGGCTGTCCTGTCCCCGAATACCAGTCATGGACTTTGAAGATTCAGTGAGGCCTGAAAAGTGATTTGGCACATTTTTGGAGGCGATCAGAGCAACAACAATCAAACAAACAAACAAACAAACAAACAAACAGACAGACAGCTCTCCAATTATAGTCGTAGGATAGGATGTCTGAGAGAATAAGGAATAATAATTAATGGTGATGCAAAATGAATAATGTTGGATTACTATTTAAAAATAAATGTAAGAAAAAAAACAAAGCTTTTGAATAATGTGGTGAGCCCTAATACCGGCGGTACTTGTAATAATTGTGATAATTTGGAGCGTAAATAACTCATTGGTTGATGCTAATTTTATATTTCAAGGACAGATGTGGCCTTTCTTATCTCATAGTGCCAGTCGGGCTGTTTAGAATAGATGGTTTGCCTAATTCTGTCACATGAAACTCCTTCCCCCTGCGTGATGCCCTATGCCTCTCCTCCTCCACCTGCTTCGCCCCTCTCGTTCTCCACCTTTCCCTCTCTTCTTCTCAGCAGTCAGTCAGTCAGTCAGTCTGTTTGTCTGACAGAGATGCAGGGAGGCTGCCAGACTGTCAGCATGCATTCTGTTCTGTAGCACACACACGTACATACTCTCTCTCTCACACACACACACACACACACACACACACACACACACACACACACACGCACATACAGGTTGTGTTATGGCAAAGATGGCCAAAAAAAAATAAAAAATCTATGAAAGCATCCCGATTACTGAATTCAATTGGAATTTTTGTACATTTGTTTCTTCTAAATGTCTTGCAGGCCTGTCATCTAAACGGAAAATTGTTTGTTGATTCACGGACCCGATTCTCTTAACACCATAATTGGAAAGGTGTATGGGGAGATAAACAAAGTACCTTAAATCCATTTCCTTGTTTATTTTCCAGGGCTCCAGTGTTTGTGATATTGTAGATGTTATCTATCTGATATCACGGTGCTGGACTGTTTTTACGAAGCCACCAAATACCCATTATTGCCACTCGCCTCTGTAAACAAACTCGACGGCTACGAGGAGGACGCTCTTCATACAAGCTGCCGCATTGTAAATTCCATTTTCGCATTGTTTGGATATAATAATAATAACAACAAAAAAAACTCGCCTCTCAATTATTGTACTTGACTGTGGCCATTTTGTTGGCGTCTCTCCAGGCTTCTGCTATATTTGACCGATGTGTTTCACACACACAAAAGAAGAAGAAAGCCCTCCTGAAGCATCTTAGCTCGTATTAGCGAAGCGTTTGAAGTGTTTCGCTCCGCCAATGTATTGGAACAGGACGTTTGCTGCTAGATCAGACGGCTTTGATAATGAACCCAGATGAATTTTGCCATCATCACACACAGTGATATCAGAGGGGATAGACTTTCTCTTGACTGTAATGAGTTTGATTCAGTTCTTCTCTTGCAGCAGCAGCAGCAGCAGCGAGTAAACAGACGCGGCGAGCCTTAGCGCTGGCATACTGATGTCCTATGGGAGGCAGTCTACGAGCAAAGATGAAAATATGCAGCACAGTTTGATTCAGAGGAAACATGTCCTCCACCCTGCCACGTCCCTCCAGCTCCTGCTTCTCTTCCCGCGCTCTGTTTTCATCCCCTGTTCCCTTGTTAGCCTGTGTTCTCCGTCTCCTGGGCTCTGAGAGGATCGAGTGGGTGATCACCATGGGGACCGCGAGTGTGTGTGTGTGTGCGTGTCGCGGGTGTGTGTGTGTGTGTGTGTGTGAGTATGTGCGGCTCTGTGTAGGAGTATGTGTGCGCTACACAAGTGAGACAATGTAAGTGACGGAGAGGCAAAATCGGGGCTCGTGTTTGCGATCTGGCATCTGGTGTTTCCGATCAACGGGGGAGCTGGTGAAGAGGCGGGACAAGGCGGTGACGTCAAACGGAAGTCCCACAGGCTTCCTATATAGCGCGGCTCAAGCTAGCTTCCTTACACGGGGGTGGTCAGAAGGAGGGGATTTAGAGAGATGGGTAGGCAAGGCGAGGAAGAACCGCCATTTTTTGGCCCTATAGGAGTCAATCTGTTCCCCCTCTCCTATCTCTCTTTGGTAAAGTATCCCTTGTGGACCGAGGGCTAGGCTTGAAAAGTCTTAAAGTCTTTAAAGTGTTCATTCCTCTTCTCTAGTGCTACCACTTCCTGTTAGGCTGTAACAGTTAATCCAATGCCACAAATACCGTCAAGCCCCTTCTGTTGCTCTGTCTCTCTAGAATAACACACGACCATACGATGCCTTCTTCTCCGTCTTCCTAATTGACTTTGTGTACAGCAGTCCTAGAAGTGGAACCTTCTCGTCGTTTGTCCACACGCACGCATACGCTGGAGTTTTCTGAGTGCAGATTCATGATCATTGGCAGCACAGGAAGCTTCTCGTTCTCTTCGAGAGCACCACGGGATAACATGGAGAGCCGCGTGTCAAGCAGAGAAGAAGGCGGCATTTGAGGGTTGTTTTGAACTCGGCCGTGCGCCGCTGTCGCCCGAAATACAATAAAGGGGCGACGACGTTTTTGAGCCAGCAGAAACTTTTAGAATAGCATTTAGTTAAATGGATCATCAGCAAATGAGGCGCTGCCTGTTAAATGAAGAATCGAATAATGTGCAGTTAACGATAAACAGAAGCTCATCATCAGCCTAGTCTAATGATAGTCTAATTGAATTTTGTTTTTGTTTTTTTTTCACGGCAAAGAATTAGAACAATCATTTTGACGGTGTGAGCCGCGGGCTACGATCCATCTCACAATCATCAATAAAAATGGCGCGCCATCGGGAACTGTTATTTCCTCACACTGCGTGGATGCTTTATGAAGCCTGCGTGTTTAGCTTTTGTTGATTTAAGGCGATTTCCCACTCTCCCCCCATATGATTTAGTTTTCTTCTTTGCCACCCCAATAAAGAACGGCTTCAATTGTTATCAAAATTCTTCACATATTTGAACTCTGAGACATTAAATTTAACAATGCGGATCATGTATAGCAAGTCCTTTGATAAAGTGCATCTTCCATTAGAGTTATAATAACCATAAGTGTGTCCTGACTGAGTCTGCCACCCAGGTGTGACCCAGCCGAGGCTGCTTCTGTCTGCGGGGCGAGACGTGCCGGATTGTGTGTGTGTGTGTGAGTGAGAAAGAGAGTGTGTCTGTGTGTGTGTGTATTTGTGTGTGCGAGAGAGAGAGTGTGTGTGTGTGTGTGAGAGAGAGAGAGAGAGAGTGTGTGTGTGTGTGTGTGTGTGTGTGTGAGTGAGAGAGAGAGAGAGAGAAAGAGAGTGTGCCTGTGTGTGTGCGAGAGAGTGAGTGTGTGTGTGTGTGTGTGTGTGTGTGTGTGTGTGTGAGAGAGACAGAGAGAGAGAGAGAGAGTGTGTGTGTGTGTGTGTGTGTGTGTGTGTGTGTGTGTGTGTGTGTGTGAGAGAGTGTGTGTGTGTGGCGGGGAGCAGAGATGGAAGCCAGGGGCCTCCAGGCAGAGAGGAGCCCTGTGACATTGAGGGCCACACAAGTGGCCGCAGAGCTGACAAGATGAGAAGTGATCTGCCCTCACCGTTCCTGTCAGTCCTGCCACCTCATTAGAGACCGAGGGAAGTGGGAGAGGCAGCCAGCATCTCGCCATTGCATTTATTTTCCACCAAAATGCCATTTTAAGAGGAATCACAGTCGCAGCTTTGCCTCCGACGCTGTCAAGGAGCCTAGATCAAAGATTGCTAAATTAGCATACTGCATATTTGGCACATGCGCTCGCATAGCAACACAACGATGCTGCGGTGGCGAGGAGGAGCACGGACAGGCCAGTGCCGTGGAGGCGGGGGGGGGGAGATAGCGTGAATGCATGAAATATTAACCCCCTGGCTAAACAACCCAGCTTAGCCTTCCGTGAAATCCCGCTGTGGACAACGCTAATATATGCGTTCACGGGGGAGATGATAGGGCCTTGTTGCGCTGCCAGACGGGAAGCATGCACGAAGAAGCTCTCTCATGTATTCATACGCCGCCATAATAGGATCTATAAGACGAAAATCCCCAACAGTCATTTTGGTAAGCAAGACGGAACAATGCTGCAGCGTTCACAGACACATGTACGCACATAAACACATAGTCGCAGACGCGCACACACACACACACATCAGCCTCTGAAGCTAAATAGTTGATTGATGGTCCACGCTGTGAAGAAATGCTCTCCTTTATGTCTCTAAAGGTTTGTAATTGCTGCAGTGAAAGGATGCTCACTCGCCTGGAATATTGATCCTAATGGGATTACTATCCTCCACCACAGAGAGAGAGAGGGAGATGGGGAGAGAGAGAGAGGGGAGAGGGAGATGGGGAGGGAGAAAGAGAGAGGGGAGAGAGAATGAGAGAGGGAGATGGGGAGAGAGAGAGAGAGAGAGAGAGGGGGGGGGGAGAGAGAACAAAAGAGGAGAGGGGGGGCAGATAGACAGAGAGAAATCTGGTCCCTCGTCGTTATTCCATTGAGCCTTTCCACGATGGTTGGATGAGGAGCTTTGCATTGGGAACCACAGGATTCCTCTGGAAAGAAGAGATGCAGACGATGCTGTGAATAGAGAGGAGGGAATGGGCGGAGGACGAGGATAGGAGATGGGAGGGGGGCCCCAGTCCACGCTCCTTCGGGACCGTTGTTGTTGTTGTTGATCTAGCGGTGGGTATGGGTGCTGTTTCTGTCCCTGGCAGCAGCTGCTTTACCCAAACAAAACTGGCTTCCTGCAGAATGTGCGAGAAATAGAGTAGGCACAGATAGGGTGAAGAATTGTATTAAAAGAAAGGGAGAGAGAGAGAGAGAGAGAGAGAGAGAGAGAGAGAGTTATATGACTGTGGAGGGTTCAGCCTGAGGTGTAATGCTAGCCGAAATTGAAAATGGAGAGCGGCCATATGCTCTCGGTGGCCATATTGTAATTCCGGGGAAACGTACAGCTCGCTGCCTCCCCTGATTGCTCCCATCACAGTGTTCTGGTTCCAGCCCGCCCTCCTCGTCTCGCAGGATGAATCGGCCATCAGCCATCAGCCTGTCCGTCAGTCTGTTGCTCCAGCCGCCCTGCAGCCGCCCTGCAGCCGCCCTGCCCGTCTGACCGCGCTCACCCCAGATGGACGCTCGCTCGTCAGCGCGTGGCGGCCAGAGAACTGTCCTCTGAAGCTAATTGAAATGTTATGACGAGGCAGAGTGACCGAATCTGGACGTGTGTGTGCGTGTGTGTGTGGGCGTGTGTGTGTGTGTAGGCGTGTGTGTGTGTGTGTGTGTGTGTGTGTGTGGGTCTGTTTCAGCCTGACTATAATGTCGGTCGTCTGTGTGTAGTATAGCCTTGTTGTGACCAACTCCAAGCCCCGCCCCCTGCTGCTAAGCTCAAGCACTTAGTGGCAATCACACCTGTTTTATGTCTTCATTCAAAAGTCACCTTTATGAATAATTAGCACAACGCTATTATGGCCCTTCTGTGTGTCTGGTTGTTCCTCTGCGGGTGTGTGTTTGTGTGTATTTTTCATACAACAATGTGGGTGTGGGTGTGTGCGTGCATGTGTGTGTGAGAGAGAGAGAGAGAGAGAGAATATTACTGTGTGTGTGTGTGTGTGTGTGTGTGTGTGTGTGTTCATGTGTGTGTGTGTGTGTCTGTGTGTGTTCATGTGTGTTGTGTGTGTGTGAGACTCATAGTTTGGCTGGCTTTGAAAGTTTCTTTTTCCCCCTGTGGGGGTTCTCAGGGAGAAATGACTTTGCTCAGAGTTCGAAGCAGCCAGGATTATCCCGATGAAGAAGAAAGCAACAACAAGCTCAGCAACAAACTGTACGCAAGACGACGATAACGATCAACCGCAAATTGAGTAAAAGAACAGAGAATATTGCCTCACCTACACCTGGTGGAAGGTGTCTGAACACACACAGACGCACAAACAGCGTTTGCAGCTCCACACCTGCCTGTGGGGTGATTGTACAAATTAGTTTACCTTCAAACGCTGGTAATGCAGCCAGCAATTTCATTTTGACAGACATGCTTCTGAAGGTGCAGGTTTTGGTGCAGGACAAAGGAAGCACACACACACACACACACACACACACACACACACACACACACACACAAACAAGTGTGTGTGTGTGTGCGTGCGCGTGCAGACTCGGTAGTGATCAAGCTCCCACAGAGCCGTCTCAGCCCTTAAGAGCTGCAGGAGCCTTGTAGAGGACAAAAAGCAGCATGAGAGAGAGAGAGAGAGAGAGGCAGAAGGCCAGTGTCAGGTTCACTCTCCTGCAGTGTTTGGATTACTTTGTGAAACTACACTTTTCTTCTTCTGACAGCCAAGTCTTTGCGGGATGATTATCGGCGCACTGACACGTTTCCTGCTGATTTAAAATGGCTTCACTTGGACATGATAACAGGGGCTTACCCACCTAGCACCGCTGACACCCATGGTTCCTACAGAGACAATTAGCCGTGTCTGCGGGAAGCCGGATTATGTGCCCTGGTCACTGCACGAGTGCCTCCTCTGGTCGGTCGGGGCGCCTGTTCGCGGGGAGGGGAACTGGGGGGGAATAGCGCGATCCTCCCATGCGCTACTTCCTGCCGGAGAAACTCCTCGGCTGGTTACTGCATATAGGAGGAAGCTATGTGCTATACAACTCTTCCCCAGATCGGCAGAGAGGGTGGAGCAACGACCGGGACAGCAGGGGGAAAACGGGAGGAAATGGTATAATCCGGGGCGGGGGTGTGGAGGGATGACTGGCTTTATTTCAGTGCATAAACTCACATATTGGTGTTTACACATATCAACATTCATCAAATGTAGCTGTCAGCAAATGGATGTTTTATTAACTGTGTCAACTGTGCCTGCTGCTTTAGAGGACATTTAAATCACTAGTGACATGGGCAGATGTCCTCTTAGCCTACACAAACACGCACAGGTGCTGAGCATTAATATGCACAGACAGACGCACGTACATGCAGGACCAGTCTTCCTGCAGGTGGTTAACCCTGTGTGTGACTGTGCACAGACGTACATACATGCAGGACCAGTCTTCCTGCATGGTTAACCCTGTGTGTGACTGTGCACAGACGTACATACATGCAGGACCAGTCCTCCTGCATGGTTAACCCTGTGTGTGACTGTGCACAGACGTACATACATGCAGGACCAGTCTTCCTGCATGGTTAACCCTGTGTGTGACTGTGCACAGACGTACATACATGCAGGACCAGTCTTCCTGCATGGTTAACCCTGTGTGTGACTGTGCACAGACGTACATACATGCAGGACCAGTCCTCCTGCATGGTTAACCCTGTGTGTGACTGCACAGACGTACATACATGCAGGACCAGTCTTCCTGCATGGTTAACCCTGTGTGTGACTGTGCACAGACGTACATACATACATGCAGGACCAGTCCTCCTGCATGGTTAACCCTGTGTGTGACTGTGCACAGACGTACATACATACATGCAGGACCAGTCTTCCTGCATGGTTAACCCTGTGTGTGACTGTGCACAGACATACATACATACATGCAGGACCAGTCCTCCTGCATGGTTAACCCTGTGTGTGACTGCACAGACGTACATACATACATGCAGGACCAGTCTTCCTGCATGGTTAACCCTGTGTGTGACTGTGCACAGACGTACATACATACATGCAGGACCAGTCTTCCTGCATGGTTAACCCTGTGTGTGACTGTGCACAGACGTACATACATACATGCAGGACCAGTCCTCCTGCATGGTTAACCCTGTGTGTGACTGTGCACAGACATACATACATACATGCAGGACCAGTCCTCCTGCATGGTTAACCCTGTGTGTGACTGTGCACAGACATACATACATACATGCAGGACCAGTCCTCCTGCATGGTTAACCCTGTGTGTGACTGTGCACAGACATACATACATACATGCAGGACCAGTCCTCCTGCATGGTTAACCCTGTGTGTGACTGTGCACAGACGTACATACATACATGCAGGACCAGTCCTCCTGCATGGTTAACCCTGTGTGTGACTGTGCACAGACGTACATACATACATGCAGGACCAGTCCTCCTGCATGGTTAACCCTGTGTGTGACTGTGCACAGACATACATACATACATGCAGGACCAGTCCTCCTGCATGGTTAACCCTGTGTATGACTGTGCACAGACATACATACATACATGCAGGACCAGTCCTCCTGCATGGTTAACCCTGTGTGTGACTGTGCACAGACGTACATACATACATGCAGGACCAGTCCTCCTGCATGGTTAACCCTGTGTATGACTGTGCACAGACATACATACATACATGCAGGACCAGTCCTCCTGCATGGTTAACCCTGTGTGTGACTGTGCACAGACATACATACATACATGCAGGACCAGTCCTCCTGCATGGTTAACCCTGTGTGTGACTGTGCACAGACGTACATACATACATGCAGGACCAGTCCTCCTGTATGGTTAACCCTGTGTGTGACTGTGCACAGACATACATACATACATGCAGGACCAGTCCTCCTGCATGGTTAACCCTGTGTGTGACTGTGCACAGACGTACATACATACATACAGGACCAGTCTTCCTGTATGGTTAACCCTGTGTGTGACTAATGGCTGACGCTGATCGGTCATGACATGGGCAGGCCACGGGGGGCCTCCAGGGGCCACACACAGTGATGTCCGGATGACATCACTGGCTCCGACCTCAGGAGGCGGGCCACAGCCAAAGGCTGTGTTCGTTGTACTGATCAAAACAACTGTTTAGAAAGACCGAGAGTACGATTCCTCACTGTAAACCGTTTGCTGTGTTTGCGCCTTCGCCACATGTGATTTAGGAATCTGCGGCAGTGTGCTCACAAGCATTTTTCATAGATTGTTTCCTCCCATGTTACTCAGTCTGTTTCTACAGCAACCGGTGACCTGGAAGTGGTTACAGTATCGACCTGGAAGTGGTTACAGTATCGACCTGGAAGTGGTTACAGTATCGACCTGGAAGTGGTTACAGTATCGACCTGGAAGTGGTTACAGTATCGACCTGGAAGTGGTTACAGTATCGACCTGGAAGTGGTTACAGTATCGACCTGGAAGTGGTTACAGTATCGACCTGGAAGTGGTTACAGTATCGACCTGGAAGTGGTTACAGTATCGACCTGGAAGTGGTTACAGTATCGACCTGGAAGTGGTTATAGTATCGACCTGGAAGTGGTTATAGTATCGACCTGGAAGTGGTTACAGTATCGACCTGGAAGTGGTTATAGTATCGACCTGGAAGTGGTTACAGTATCGACCTGGAAGTGGTTACAGTATCGACCTGGAAGTGGTTATAGTATCGACCTGGAAGTGGTTACAGTATCGACCTGGAAGTGGTTACAGTATCGACCTGGAAGTGGTTATAGTATCGACCTGGAAGTGGTTACAGTATCGACCTGGAAGTGGTTACAGTATCGACCTGGAAGTGGTTACAGTATCGACCTGGAAGTGGTTATAGTATCGACCTGGAAGTGGTTACAGTATCGACCTGGAAGTGGTTACAGTATCGACCTGGAAGTGGTTACAGTATCGACCTGGAAGTGGTTACAGTATCGACCTGGAAGTGGTTACAGTATCGACCTGGAAGTGGTTACAGTATCGACCTGGAAGTGGTTACAGTATCGACCTGGAAGTGGTTACAGTATCGACCTGGAAGTGGTTACAGTATCGACCTGGAAGTGGTTACAGTATCGACCTGGAAGTGGTTACAGTATCGACCTGGAAGTGGTTACAGTATCGACCGGGAAGTGGTTACAGTATCGACCTGGAAGTGGTTACAGTATCGACCTGGAAGTGGTTACAGTATCGACCTGGAAGTGGTTACAGTATCGACCTGGAAGTGGTTACAGTATCGACCTGGAAGTGGTTACAGTATCGACCTGGAAGTGGTTACAGTATCGACCTGGAAGTGGTTACACTATTGACCTGGAAGTGGTTACAGTATCGACCTGGAAGTGGTTATAGTATCGACCTGGAAGTGGTTACAGTATCGACCTGGAAGTGGTTACAGTATCGACCTGGAAGTGGTTATAGTATCGACCTGGAAGTGGTTACAGTATCGACCTGGAAGTGGTTATAGTATCGACCTGGAAGTGGTTACAGTATCGACCTGGAAGTGGTTATAGTATCGACCTGGAAGTGGTTATAGTATCGACCTGAAAGTGGTTACAGTATCGACCTGGAAGTGGTTACAGTATCGACCTGGAAGTGGTTACAGTATGGACCTGGAAGTGGTTACAGTATGGACCTGGAAGTGGTTACAGTATCGACCTGGAAGTGGTTACAGTATCGACCTGGAAGTGGTTACAGTATCGACCTGGAAGTGGTTACAGTATCGACCTGGAAGTGGTTATAGTATCGACCTGGAAGTGGTTACAGTATCGACCTGGAAGTGGTTATAGTATCGACCTGGAAGTGGTTACAGTATCGACCTGGAAGTGGTTACAGTATCGACCTGGAAGTGGTTATAGTATCGACCTGGAAGTGGTTACAGTATCGACCTGGAAGTGGTTACAGTATCGACCTGGAAGTGGTTACAGTATCGACCTGGAAGTGGTTACAGTATCGACCTGGAAGTGGTTACAGTATCGACCTGGAAGTGGTTACAGTATCGACCTGGAAGTGGTTACAGTATCGACCTGGAAGTGGTTACAGTATCGACCTGGAAGTGGTTACAGTATCGACCTGGAAGTGGTTACAGTATCGACCTGGAAGTGGTTACAGTATCGACCTGGAAGTGGTTACAGTATCGACCTGGAAGTGGTTACAGTATCGACCTGGAAGTGGTTACAGTATCGACCTGGAAGTGGTTACAGTATCGACCTGGAAGTGGTTACAGTATCGACCTGGAAGTGGTTACAGTATCGACCTGGAAGTGGTTACAGTATCGACCTGGAAGTGGTTACAGTATCGACCTGGAAGTGGTTACAGTATCGACCTGGAAGTGGTTACAGTATCGACCTGGAAGTGGTTACAGTATCGACCTGGAAGTGGTTACAGTATCGACCTGGAAGTGGTTACAGTATCGACCTGGAAGTGGTTACAGTATCGACCTGGAAGTGGTTACAGTATCGACCTGGAAGTGGTTACAGTATCGACCTGGAAGTGGTTACAGTATCGACCTGGAAGTGGTTACAGTATCGACCTGGAAGTGGTTACAGTATCGACCTGGAAGTGGTTACAGTATCGACCTGGAAGTGGTTACAGTATCGACCTGGAAGTGGTTACAGTATCGACCTGGAAGTGGTTACAGTATGGACCTGGAAGTGGTTACAGTATCGACCTGGAAGTGGTTACAGTATCGACCTGGAAGTGGTTATAGTATCGACCTGGAAGTGGTTACAGTATCGACCTGGAAGTGGTTATAGTATCGACCTGGAAGTGGTTATAGTATGGACCTGGAAGTGGTTACAGTATCGACCTGGAAGTGGATACAGTATCGACCTGGAAGTGGTTACAGTATCGACCTGGAAGTGGTTATAGTATCGACCTGGAAGTGGTTATAGTATGGACCTGGAAGTGGTTACAGTATCGACCTGGAAGTGGTTACAGTATCGACCTGGAAGTGGTTATAGTATCGACCTGGAAGTGGTTACAGTATCGACCTGGAAGTGGTTACAGTATCGACCTGGAAGTGGTTACAGTATCGACCTGGAAGTGGTTACAGTATCGACCTGGAAGTGGTTACAGTATCGACCTGGAAGTGGTTATAGTATCGACCTGGAAGTGGTTACAGTATCGACCTGGAAGTGGTTACAGTATCGACCTGGAAGTGGTTACAGTATCGACCTGGAAGTGGTTATAGTATCGACCTGGAAGTGGTTACAGTATCGACCTGGAAGTGGTTACAGTATCGACCTGGAAGTGGTTACAGTATCGACCTGGAAGTGGTTACAGTATCGACCTGGAAGTGGTTACAGTATCGACCTGGAAGTGGTTACAGTATCGACCTGGAAGTGGTTACAGTATCGACCTGGAAGTGGTTATAGTATCGACCTGGAAGTGGTTATAGTATCGACCTGGAAGTGGTTACAGTATCGACCTGGAAGTGGTTACAGTATCGACCGGGAAGTGGTTACAGTATCGACCTGGAAGTGGTTACAGTATCGACCTGGAAGTGGTTACAGTATCGACCTGGAAGTGGTTACAGTATCGACCTGGAAGTGGTTACAGTATCGACCTGGAAGTGGTTACAGTATCGACCTGGAAGTGGTTACAGTATCGACCTGGAAGTGGTTACACTATTGACCTGGAAGTGGTTACAGTATCGACCTGGAAGTGGTTATAGTATCGACCTGGAAGTGGTTACAGTATCGACCTGGAAGTGGTTACAGTATCGACCTGGAAGTGGTTATAGTATCGACCTGGAAGTGGTTACAGTATCGACCTGGAAGTGGTTATAGTATCGACCTGGAAGTGGTTACAGTATCGACCTGGAAGTGGTTATAGTATCGACCTGGAAGTGGTTATAGTATCGACCTGAAAGTGGTTACAGTATCGACCTGGAAGTGGTTACAGTATCGACCTGGAAGTGGTTACAGTATGGACCTGGAAGTGGTTACAGTATGGACCTGGAAGTGGTTACAGTATCGACCTGGAAGTGGTTACAGTATCGACCTGGAAGTGGTTACAGTATCGACCTGGAAGTGGTTACAGTATCGACCTGGAAGTGGTTACAGTATCGACCTGGAAGTGGTTACAGTATCGACCTGGAAGTGGTTACAGTATCGACCTGGAAGTGGTTACAGTATCGACCTGGAAGTGGTTACAGTATCGACCTGGAAGTGGTTATAGTATCGACCTGGAAGTGGTTACAGTATCGACCTGGAAGTGGTTACAGTATCGACCTGGAAGTGGTTACAGTATCGACCTGGAAGTGGTTACAGTATCGACCTGGAAGTGGTTACAGTATCGACCTGGAAGTGGTTACAGTATCGACCTGGAAGTGGTTACAGTATCGACCTGGAAGTGGTTACAGTATCGACCTGGAAGTGGTTACAGTATCGACCTGGAAGTGGTTACAGTATCGACCTGGAAGTGGTTACAGTATCGACCTGGAAGTGGTTACAGTATCGACCTGGAAGTGGTTACAGTATCGACCTGGAAGTGGTTACAGTATCGACCTGGAAGTGGTTACAGTATCGACCTGGAAGTGGTTACAGTATCGACCTGGAAGTGGTTACAGTATCGACCTGGAAGTGGTTACAGTATCGACCTGGAAGTGGTTACAGTATCGACCTGGAAGTGGTTACAGTATCGACCTGGAAGTGGTTACAGTATCGACCTGGAAGTGGTTACAGTATCGACCTGGAAGTGGTTACAGTATCGACCTGGAAGTGGTTACAGTATCGACCTGGAAGTGGTTACAGTATCGACCTGGAAGTGGTTACAGTATGGACCTGGAAGTGGTTACAGTATCGACCTGGAAGTGGTTACAGTATCGACCTGGAAGTGGTTACAGTATCGACCTGGAAGTGGTTACAGTATCGACCTGGAAGTGGTTACAGTATCGACCTGGAAGTGGTTACAGTATCGACCTGGAAGTGGTTACAGTATCGACCTGGAAGTGGTTACAGTATCGACCTGGAAGTGGTTACAGTATCGACCTGGAAGTGGTTACAGTATCGACCTGGAAGTGGTTACAGTATCGACCTGGAAGTGGTTACAGTATCGACCTGGAAGTGGTTATAGTATCGACCTGGAAGTGGTTACAGTATCGACCTGGAAGTGGTTACAGTATCGACCTGGAAGTGGTTACAGTAGCAGTGATGAGCTGGTCCTTACATGAGGTCAGTGACACAGTATCAGTACAATTAGAGCAAATGACCCAACCAACCAACCAAGCTTGCCTACAGTACCTACGTTTCCCCAAAGTGAGCCCTCCTGGACGGGCAGAGGAGCATGTGGGGGGGGGGGTTATCTGACATAGATGATCTGTTACTGAGAGATTGATGATGCCTGGAGGAAGAGATAGATTATTCCTCAACAGATTTATGGTGTTGGAGGAAGCCCCATTCCTAACTGGCTGATTATGGCTAGAGGGCTCTGCAGGTTCTTCACGTGTGTGTGTGTGTGTGTGTGTGTGTGCATGCGTGCATGCATGCATTTGCATGTGCGTTTGCATGTGTGTGCATGCTCCTCAGCCTACAGTAATCGCACACGCACACGTGTGCATGTGTGTGCGTGCGCGCGCATGTGTGTTTTTCAGGACACCGTGAGACTGATGTGACTTGTGTGTAATAAAGAAGCTGTATAATGAGATGCCTAACTTTCCCTCTTTGAATGATATTTCACATTAAGAATGTAAATTAAAAAGTCCCCCTTCTCCACACCCCCAGACCCCCCTCTCCTCATCACCATGTCCAAAACAATTTTCTGCATGGCTCCCTTGCAGTGGTGGGATGGAATATGTGTGTGTGTGTGTGTGTGTGTGTGTGTGTGTGTGTGTGTGTGTGTGTGTGTGTGTGTGTGTGTGTGTGTGTGTGTGTGTGTGCGTGCGTGCGTGCGTGCGCGTGCGTGCGTACGTGCGTGCACGCGTGCTCGTGGGTGTGTATGTGTCCATCCTGGCCTAGGCCTTAACTGATTGTGATTACATTTCCATCGGATTTTCTCGCGGCGGAAAAGGAGTGCAGTGCCCAGACGGAGAAATGGGATCAGAGGGAGAAACTCATCTCCCATTCCCAGACACGGTCCATTCACGAGTGTGTGTGGTCTCTCTCTCTCTCTCTCTCTCTCTCTCTCACACACACACACTAGGGCTGTGCGATTAATCGATTTTGAATCGTAATCGAATTAATTAGTTAGGACGATGTTAAAAAAATGAAAATCGTAAAATCGTTTTTTTTTTTTTTTTTTTTTTAATTTTTTTAATTTTTTTTAATTTAAATTTAATTTTCACTTTAACTAGGGTAAGTACGTTACGCGGGGCGGCTCTCTCTCATGTACGCATGCTGCTACTTGTGTAAAGTCTCTCTAGAGGCTGTGATACTGGCTACTAAAAACAGCAGCACAATGGACTTATTTCAACACCTCCGACCAAAAAGCAGCTTGTTGCACTGCAGGCTGTAGCCTACAAGATAACGATTGCCACAACACACTCACGCGCGCACACGAACACAGACATTATCACCGGACGATGAAACGTTGCCAGTTCACATAATAACAAAACAACACGTGAGGCCACCGAGTACTGATAGATTGGCTGTATTCATGGCTGCCTCAGCTGACTCACCTGTCCCTGTGTGTCTGAATTTCCCCCTAACTGCTATCGCAGTTCCACGCATTCCTGTTGTGACTTTGTGTTATTCTAGTACAGATATAACTCCGAGCACGGGTGGTCGCTTAGACACTAATATAATTATCTCACGGAGGAACACGCAAATCCACCAGTGTCAAGTTAGCAAGCAACAGCCAGGAAGTTAAGCATAGCAGCGGCAAGCTAAAACAGGAAGTTGAGTTGTTCTACCTTCAGAGTAAAAGCGTAAATTGTCAATTATGGAAAAAAGGGGGAAAAAGAGCTCTGCAGGGCAACAAATGTTTAGAGAAGTATAATACCGTAGTATAATAAATCGAAATCGAAATCGAAAATCGAGTTTTGAGAGAAAAAATCGTCAATTTTAGTTTTAGGCAAAATCGCACAGCCCTAACACACACACACACACACACACTGTGAATGGTGTCTTCCATTACTTGGGGTATTAGCATCTCTAATGAGGTGTGAGAGAGGGACAGAGATGGAGCAAGTGGAAAGAGAGGATGAGGTGGATCAGAGAGAGAGAGAGAGAGTATGGGGGGGTATGCAACAGAAGGAGTAACTATCAGGCTCAGGGGGAAACTGTGAGAAAGAGAGAGAGAGAGAGAGGAGATTGATTGGAAGAGTAAAGGAGTGTGAGTGAGAGTTGGTGAAAGAGGGAGAGGTAAGATGAGAAGCAGAGAGTTAGCGGGGAGAGGTGCGGTGTGCGAGCTGAGAAGTGGCATCTTTCCCATCTGAAACCATCTGCTCAGTGGTCAGGTGACGCTGTGTGTGTGTGTGTGTGTGTGTGTGTGTGTGAGTGTGTGTAGGTGTGTGTGTTAAGGTTCGTCATTCAGAACGAGTATAGTAGAGGTTTTCCGATTCCAATTTTTTCCCCTCCTGATACCTGGACTTACCGGCTGATATGGAGCACCGATGCCATACCAGTGCATTAAAAATATATAGGACGAATCAGCGTGACGTCACAACAACAACATATCCCCCCGGAAATGCGGAAGACTGCAGTAACTATGAGTTGTGCCAAACAATATCTCAAAAACTATACATGACATCACTTATATTTCGACATTCTGAGTGAGAACAGAATATATATGCACGTCGTGTTAAAGTTGTGTGAGCTGTCGCAGTTCTTAAAATGTAAACAGCACAGCCGGCGCTAGAGTGAGCACTCAAGGCTGGCTCCATAGGGTCCCATTGCCGTTTTTCCCCAGAAACGCGGTTTGTTTACCAAAATGCTGCCCGGCTGATGCCTCGTATATACATTTTTTTTAACAGCTGTGTACTGTACTACTAACACTGTATGATGTGACATGATTGGCTTGCTATCATTGTTGTATGGCCTGGCTCACGTTAAACCCTTTGATTTCCGGGAAAACGGATGTTTTATCCGGATTAAACTACTTTTTCCACCCCAGTACTGGTATCGTATCGGAACAACTCTAACCCCCCCCCCCCCCCCCCCCCCCCCACACACACACACACACACACACACACTCTTTTCATGAGGCACCGATGACAGTAGCATTTGTAACTAGACACTACCACCCACACACACACACACACACACACACACACACAAGCATGTATTATGACACGCACACACTTAAGATGGCGCGTCTCATGTCCGGGTAATCCACAGGGATTTCACGATTCATTGAGAGGGATGACTCACTGATAATGAATGATAAGGAAATGCTTACTCACGCCCCTCCTACTCAAATAGCCTACTACACTGTGTGTGTGTGTGTGTGTGTGTGTGTGTGTGTGGGTGGGTGTGTGTGTGTGTGTGGGGGTGGGGGGGGGTGCCTACTGGACACCTGTTCTCATTCTGACAACTCAACTTTTGACAAGCTTATTCTTCCAACGGCTGCCTACACTATCATTCATATTTCAATACAGTTACACCAGTAATGAAACAAACAACTCACACACCCCTGTGTGTGTGTGTGTGTGTGTGTGTGTGTGTGTGTGTGTGTGTGTGTGTGTGTGCGTGTGTGTGTGTGTGTGTGCCTGCGTTGTACCCCAGATAGCATCTTTGCTCTAGATAAACTGATTGTTCTTGCCTCTAACCACTGTTACCCTGTTGTAGGGGAGAACTGTTTCACAGCCTCCAAACACAAGCAAGAAAATCACTGCTTAGTCTCTCTCTATCCATCTCTTCACTGTGTCTTGTCTCGATCACTCTCTCTCTCTCGTTCTCTCTCGCTCTCCCTCCCTCCCTCGCTCCCTCTCTCTCTCTCCCGACTCTAGGGATGGTATCATTTAGTATTTTTCCGATACCGGTGCTAAAACGAAACTTTTAAAATGGTACCGGTGCCTAAACGGTGCCTGAAGCGATACTTTTCTAAATAAAAATTAAATTAAATCTGATTTAAAGTGGATTTTTGTATTTGCTGTAAAGAGTCAGGGTGCTTTCTCACTGGGGACCCGGAAGCGTAACTGAGCAGGTTCAGTTCGTTTCATGAGTGTGAACGGTGCGTTCTGTGCCCGGGCACAGAACAGCGTACCGTGACAGGGTCCACTTGAAAAGGTGGTCTGATGGGGAACGCTTACGGAACACTTGCGAATGTGAACGCCAACCCTACCAAACCACATAGACAACACACGGGTGAGGATACACTCCAGGCGTAGTCGATGACGAAAGTGCACTCTGCAAGTGTTCCGTTCCGTTCCCGAGCACGGAAGACATTTTGTAATGTGAGAGCTGACCAGCGGGGGTGAGGGCGGGGGGGGGGGGAGGGGCAATCGTACTCGGACACGGAACGAAACGCGACGGAAGCAATCGTTCCCAGTGAGGAAGCATATTTCACTCAGCAGCTCGGGCATGGCGCCGAAATGAGGTGCCAGTATTCGGTACCAGCAGTAGTACCGGTTGTCAAGGCACCGGCACCACGGTACCGGGTTTCAGTAACCAAACCTACCCCTCTCCCTTTCTCTCTTTACTTACTCTTACTCTGTTTCTCGCTCACTCGGTCTCTCTCTCTCTCTCCACCCATCCTTTCTTTATTCATCTGTTCCATCTGGCGCTTCTCAAACTTTCTCTCCTCCCTCCTCCCTCCTCCAATCATTCTCTCCCTTTTCATTCTTTCTGCTTCCTCCTCTTCCTGCTCTGTGTGCTGGTCTGTCAATAGCTGGATCCAGCGGAGTCATTTGCTGCTATAGACTATAGCTAGCAGGCCTCTCGCTGAGATAGATGCCTCGCTATGAAAGACATTTGTTTCCTTTACTGTCACTGTGCAATAATCAGCCACTCTAACCTAATCAACATATTGCCCCCGCGGTAAATACAGCTGAGCAAGTGTGTCCGCACACATTTCTGTGGGCAAGTGAGCATGTGTGTGTGTGCATGAGTTTGTGTGTGTGTGTACGTGTGTGTGTGTACGTGTGTGCACGCTTCTGCACGCGCAAATGCGGCTTCCCATGCATGCGTGCCATGTGACAGAGAGAGATGATTCTCGGTGAAAAAGCAGTTTGTTAGCGAATTAGAGTTAATTAGCCAACTTTCAGTTCCCAATGCTGTAATTGGGCCCATTTCTCTCTGTTTCCTCCAGCTGGCTTCTCTCATCCACCACGGAGAAAGGAGGGGAGAGGGGGGGAAGGGGGGTAGGGGGGTGTATTACATGTCTGTAGGGCTTTGTGGAGTGCTAGCGAACATACGCCCCCTAGGGGTAAGAACCACTTGCACCGGGAGGGGGGGGGGGGGACGAGACAGAGAGAAGTATTAACTGAGAGATAATGACGAGAGGAAGGCTGATGGGAATGAAAACGCCAAAGAAAGAGGAGCGAGAAGAGGGCGGGGAGGAAGTGGAGGGGGTGAAGCGGGGGGGGGGGAGGATGTGGAGGGGGTGAAGCTTTGTGGAGGGGGTGAAGCGTGGGGGGGGGGGTGAAGCGGGGGGGTGTGTGTGTAGGGGGTGAAGCGGGGGGGGAGGATGTGGAGGGGGTGAAGCGGGGGGGGGGGATGTGGAGGGGGTGAAGCGGGGGGGGGGGTGTGGAGGGGGTGAAGCGGGGGGGGGGGAGGATGTGGAGGGGGTGAAGCGGGGGGGGATGTGGAGTGGGTGAAGCGGGGGGATGTGGAGGGGGTGAAGTGGGGGGGGGGGGTGTGTGGAGGGGGTGAAGCGGGGGAGGAAGTGGAGGGGGTGAAGCGGGGGGGGGAGGATGTGAAGGGGGTGAAGCGGGGGGGGGGATGTGGAGGGGGTGAAGCGGGGGGGGGATGTGGAGGGGGTGAAGCGGGGGGGGATGTGGAGGGGGTGAAGTGGGGGGGGGGGGGTGAAGCGGGGGGGGGGGGGGGTAGTGACAGAAATGTTGAAGAATGAGAGGAGAAGCAATAAAATCATGTCATTAGAAATTGCAGGAGCAGGGTGTATACTGTGGCACAGCGGGCTGAAGTGGCGCGTCCCGTGCTCCAGCCGCAGCTCTCGAACTCACACACACATCTCTTCTCTTCTTACCTCTCTGCTGCCTGATAAACCCCAAGATGCCGTGACTGTAGAGTTGAAAGGAAAAGGAGCCTGCGGGAGGCGCTCTGGTTGAGATGAAGAAGCAAAATGTAAAAAGTGGTAGAGAAGCTAAAGGAGGCCGGGAACGCGAGCAGTGGAGTAAAGACGGAGCTGGTGAAAGAGGAGATCAGACCCTCTCTTGGTGCAGTGGAGTGAAGATGGAGTGATGAAAGAGGAGAGCAGACACTCTCTTGGTGCAGTGGAGTGAAGATGGAGTGATGAAAGAGGAGAGCAGACCCTCTCAGTGGAGTAAAGATGGAGTGATGAAAGAGGAGAGCAGACCCTCTCTTGGTGCAGTGGAGTGAAGATGGAGTGATGAAAGAGGAGAGCAGACCCTCTCAGTGGAGTAAAGATGGAGTGATGAAAGAGGAGAGCAGACCCTCTCAGTGGAGTAAAGATGGAGTGATGAAAGAGGAGAGCAGACCCTCTCAGTGGAGTAAAGATGGAGTGATGAAAGAGGAGATCAGACCCTCTCAGTGGAGTAAAGATGGAGTGATGAAAGAGGGGAGCAGACCCTCTCAGTGGAGTAAAGATGGAGTGATGAAAGAGGAGAGCAGACCCTCTCAGTGGAGTAAAGATGGAGTGATGAAAGAGGAGAGCAGACCCTCTCAGTGGAGTAAAGATGGAGTGATGAAAGAGGAGAGCACACCCTCTCAGTGGAGTAAAGATGGAGTGATGAAAGAGGAGAGCACACCCTCTCAGTGGAGTAAAGATGGAGTGATGAAAGAGGAGAGCAGACCCTCTCAGTGGAGTAAAGATGGAGTGATGAAAGAGGAGAGCAGACCCTATCAGTGGAGTAAAGATGGAGTGATGAAAGAGGGGAGCAGACCCTCTCAGTGGAGTAAAGATGGAGTGATGAAAGAGGGGAGCAGACCCTCTCAGTGGAGTAAAGATGGAGTGATGAAAGAGGAGAGCAGGCCCTCTCAGTGGAGTAAAGATGGAGTGATGAAAGAGGGGAGCAGACCCTCTCAGTGGAGTAAAGATGGAGTGATGAAAGAGGAGAGCAGGCCATCTCAGTGGAGTAAAGATGGAGTGATGAAAGAGGGGAGCAGACCCTCTCAGTGGAGTAAAGATGGAGTGATGAAAGAGGAGAGCAGGCCCTCTCAGTGGAGTAAAGATGGAGTGATGAAAGAGGAGAGCAGGCCCTCTCAGTGGAGTAAAGATGGAGTGATGAAAGAGGAGAGCAGGCCCTCTCAGTGGAGTAAAGATGGAGTGATGAAAGAGGGGAGCAGACCCTCTCAGTGGAGTAAAGATGGAGTGATGAAAGAGGAGAGCAGGCCCTCTCAGTGGAGTAAAGATGGAGTGATGAAAGAGGGGAGCAGACCCTCTCAGTGGAGTAAAGATGGAGTGATGAAAGAGGGGAGCAGACCCTCTCAGTGGAGTAAAGATGGAGTGATGAAAGAGGAGAGCAGGCCCTCTCAGTGGAGTAAAGATGGAGTGATGAAAGAGGGGAGCAGACCCTCTCAGTGGAGTAAAGATGGAGTGATGAAAGAGGAGAGCAGGCCCTCTCAGTGGAGTAAAGATGGAGTGATGAAAGAGGAGAGCAGGCCCTCTCAGTGGAGTAAAGATGGAGTGATGAAAGAGGAGAGCAGGCCCTCTCAGTGGAGTAAAGATGGAGTGATGAAAGAGGGGAGCAGACCCTCTCAGTGGAGTAAAGATGGAGTGATGAAAGAGGGGAGCAGACCCTCTCAGTGGAGTAAAGATGGAGTGATGAAAGAGGGGAGCAGACCCTCTCTTGGTGCTGCAGCTTGACGATCAGTGGAGTCTAATGAAGGTGCAGGTGTCCCGTAGGAGGCCTGCACACTCTTGACGACCACTGGGAATGGCAATTAATGCACACTGTACTGTCAGAAGACACACACACAGGCAGTCACATGTGTGTACACACACACACACACACACACACACACACACACACACACACACACACACACAGGCAGTCACACATACACACACACACACACACACAGGCAGTCACACATACACACACACAGGCAGTCACACATACACACACACACACACACACACACACACACACACACACGTATACACACACACACACAGGCAGTCACATACACATACACACACACGCACACATACACAGGCAGTCACACACACACACACACACATGCACACAGGCATTCACACATGCATACACACGCGCGTGAGCGCATTCACACACACACACACACACACACACACACACACACAATTTACATAAAGTGTAACCAATCTCACTTGCCGTAGTCTCTCTTCACACGCAGTGCAAACACTGTATGGAGCATCCAGCCATACTACACTTAGCGTTATGATATCATATAAATGGCTAGAGTGCAATGCTATATGTCCCATTCTTCCATACAGAAGCAGCACCAAATAGAAAAGAACACTCTGCATCGACTCCATTGTGTACGTCCCTCCACAGCATGACCCCCGTGCTTTCTTTCTATACATTCACTGCAGAGTGGAGCTCTATGGAGGCCTAGCATTCATGTCGGCCATGTACAATTGTGTGTATTATAAAAAGCCTCCGTGTGCTGGCCCTGCTCTCATTATGATGGCCATATTGTTATTCCAGTCAGTGTGTTGATATGAGCAGAGGTGTGAGATAGGGTCAGTCAGTGTGTTGATATGAGCAGAGGTGTGAGATAGGGTCAGTCAGTGTGTTGATATGAGCAGAGGTGTGAGATAGGGTCAGTCAGTGTGTTGATATGAGCAGAGGTGTGAGATAGGGTCAGTCAGTGTGTTGATATGAGCAGAGGTGTGAGATAGGGTCAGTCAGTGTGTTGATATGAGCAGAGGTGTGAGATAGGGTCAGTCAGTGTGTTGATATGAGCAGAGGTGTGAGATAGGGTCAGTCAGTGTGTTGATATGAGCAGAGGTGTGAGATAGGGTCAGTCAGTGTGTTGATATGAGCAGAGGTGTGAGATAGGGTCAGTCAGTGTGTTGATATGGGCAGAGGTGTGAGATAGGGTCAGTCAGTGTGTTGATATGAGCAGAGGTGTGAGATAGGGTCAGTCAGTGTGTTGATATGGGCAGAGGTGTGAGATAGGGTCAGTCAGTGTGTTGATATGAGCAGAGGTGTGAGATAGGGTCAGTCAGTGTGTTGATATGAGCAGAGGTGTGAGATAGGGTCAGTCAGTGTGTTGATATGAGCAGAGGTGTGAGATAGGGTCAGTCAGTGTGTTGATATGAGCAGAGGTGTGAGATAGGGTCAGTCAGTGTGTTGATATGAGCAGAGGTGTGAGATAGGGTCAGTCAGTGTGTTGAGCAGAGGTGTGAGATAGGTCCAGTCAGTGTGTTGATATGAGCAGAGGTGTGAGATAGGTCCAGTCAGTGTGTTGATATGAGCAGAGGTGTGAGATAGGGTCAGTCAGTGTGTTGAGCAGAGGTGTGAGATAGGGTCGGAGTGGGAGACAGGCTCAGCACTGTGGCTGTAGGGAGGCAGAGCTGGCTTACTGTACGTGCCTATAGAACAAGTTCTGTTACAGTAGCCTGCTGAGGGACCACACACTGTAGTTATGACAAGATGGACTGGATCAACTGCTGAGACATGAGATATATGTATATAAGCATATTCAAAGCATATATATATATATATATATATATATATATATATATATATATATATATATATATATATATATATATTTATATATATATATATACATACACACACACACACACACATACATACATATATCTATATATACATATAGATAGATAGATATATATATATATAGATAGATAGATATATATTTATGAAACGGCTCTCTCAAATCAAGCAATCTGATTGGTTCACAGCCATTGTATAAATCCAATAACCCACTCCAATAACCCATGGCCATGGGTTATTGAGTTGCCATGGCAACTCTTACTAAAAGGCTTTGGTTACCTCAAATGACAGTGTAGAAAAAACAAATGGCGGAGACAGCTGTCAGATCCTTGTGAATCGATCTTCGCTTATAACTTTACTAATACTTCGCAGAAAATTATGTTTTGTACAAGAATAGACGCGGGCTAATGTCTTAACCCCTCTCTCGCGCGCCCTCACTCTTAACCCCGCATTTCTAAATAAGACGTAACGTTAGTTGGTGTCGGGCATATGGCTCTGGTGTCGGACTTTGCAAAAAGCTCTCAGCTTCTCAGCAAGCGCCAGGATTGGCCAATGTCAACTTCAGTCTCCAGAACGATCCAATCAAATCACCCGCACGTCTATCTTCTTGCTAGAGGTCCCGCCTTACAGTAGTGTTTCAACTGACTCTATCAAAATACCATGCCAGTCGGACTTATAGTATTATTATTATATTTATATTATCATACTTGGAAACCGTTTTATAAAAGCTCTCTCTCGAGCAGCGTGTGTTGTGAGGCCTGCGGCCTCGTGGGATAACAACTGATCAGCGGGATATGTTTGCCACAACACACTGGCTCTCATGCTATATTGCTTAAATATATATAGAGAGAGAGAGACAGAGAGAGAGAGAGAGAGAGAGAGAGGATGTAGAGAGCAAGAGAAGACATAATGGAGTTTGGGTGCACTGCATGTATGTGCATTAAGTGAATCTTTGAGCGTGTGAGCGTGTGTGTGTGTGTGTGTGTGTGTGTGTGTGTGTGTGTGTGTGTGTGTGTGTGTGTGTGTGTGTGTGTGCGTGCGTGCGTGCGTGCGTGCGCGTGCGTCTGCGTGTGTGTGTGTGTGGTCCCCGTCCTCTGTGGAGATAAAAGCGTCTGCCTGTGAAACTGTAGCCTAATGGCGGTACAAGATGGGGGTTGGGACGTGTGATTGGAGAGAGAGGGATGTGCTGGTGGGTTAGTCTCAGAGAACAGAGGCAGAAACTTCTCCTCTTCTCTCATCTGTTTCTCCTCTTCTCTGTCCATTGAAATGACCTTGACCTTTGCATATGTCAATTGGAATGCTTCTCTCCTTCCCCCTCATCCTTCATTCTGCTCCGGGCTGTGTCTTCTCTCTCTCTCTCTCTGCCCGGTGAGAAGGCTTGTTTTTGTGGGTCTGTTGCTGCATAAAAGACCAGAAGAAAATGTCCCTGTGCAGTGAGTGCCTGCCTGCCATCCTTCATCTGCTCCAAACGGGAACAGAAACATTTACAACGTGTAAGTCAAGGCTCTGTATTGGGCGAGTTTGGCCCACAGTTCAGGCTTTGAGCTGTATAATTACTCTGTTGTAAAAGAGATTGACTCCAGTTTATTCACTTCTACCAAGGACGCGCAGTTTATTACAAATGATAGAATAGACCATCTGTGCAGCATTGCCAACGCAAGGATGGATGTGCGCACACACACTTACATACACACATACACACACACACACACACACACACACACAGGCGCGCACACCTGCACACACTGATTGAGGTTTAGACAGCAGAGGTGCTATCAGTTGTACTTAAGGAGGAGGGGTCTTAGTTACCTCTAGGTTAATGATCCTCATTAATATGCGCTAATATACCCCAGGTCATGCAGTAATTAAAAATCTCATCCGACGCTCTCAGCTTAAACTGACTGGCTTGTCTTCGTCCTACAAAGATTAGCACTTCTTATTTGTCCCTGAGGTCCTGCAGTTCATAGTGAGGGTGAGCCCCATGTACCCTGATGGTGAACGTTTGACCGCGCTGTCTGTCTCCGTTCGTGCTTAATGTCATGTTTTGCCTCTGCTTGGCTGGGCACAACTGTTGATGACTTGAGTGGGTTGTGCCGGCTGCGCCTTGGAGAGTTGCATCACATTTGCGACAGAGTGTTTATGTGAAATGTGCGCACAAACACGCACACCAAAATACACACTTACACCTGCATGCACTGTGAAGTCCATCAGCACAGGGACTTCCTTAGTCCTCTGAGTCAGCTGATGCAAGGTGTGCTAATTGTGTGGTAGTATGACGATTAATCCGTGTGTGTGTGTGTGTGTGTGTGTGTGTGTGTGTGTGTGTGCGTGTGCGTGCGTGTGTGCGCGCGTGTTTGTGTGTGTGTGTGTGTGCGCGCGTGTGTATTCGCAGGCGCGTGTGCGTGTGTGTAGTGTGAAGTATTAGTATTTATAGTTCTCCCCTGAATAAATACTGTAAAGGTTGAGAAAATAATCTGTGTTTGTGTTTGAATAATTTTTGTATTTTCATCTGCATATAAACCGCATCAGACAGGTCTTCTGCTGAGGTGCTGAGAGGCTTGTGACTCAACCTTTCCCTGTCTCACACACACACACACACACACACACACACACACACCACCCACACACACACACACAGTCACACACACACACACACACACACACACACACACACACACATATCCGTCTCAGCCATCCATGACCAAAGCAGTCGCTACTTCAAAGGGCTCAGACATGCATGGTAAACTCCTATCACTCCTTTGCACTCACCCTGGCTCTGCCTACTCACACAAACACACGAGTGGGCGAGGTCATGGCAGACAGGGGGCGCCACCTTTAGAGAGCATGCGGTGTTCTACAGTATAAGCTAGACAGAGGGAATCTAATGTGACTGATCGTGTGTTTCTCAGCTCCATGCCTTTTCTTTCTGCTGCCGCTATAAATAGCGACAGCACAACACACTCCCACATCAAAGAGAAGAGAGGGATCCACTCAGCAACAGGCCTCGGTGCAGTCATTATCCACTGGCTGTGAACAGCCCCCTCTATTGGCTGATCCCACTCAGGGGATACGTGTGTGTGTGTGTTTGCATGAGCGTTTACGTGTGTGTGTGTGTGTGTGTGTGTGTGTGTGTGTGTGTGTGTGTGTGTGTGTGTGTGTGTGTGTGTGTGTGTGTGTCCCACATCAAAGAGAAGAGAGGGATCCACTCAGCAACAGGCCTCAGTGCAGTCATTATCCACTGGCTGTGAACACCCCCCTCTATTGGCTGATCCCACTCAGGGGATACAAGTGTGTGTGTGTTTGCATGAGCATTTGCATGTGTGTGTGTGTGTGTGTGTTTGCATGTGTGTGTGTGTGTGTGAGCCTACAGTAATCGTCAGAAGAGACATTTGCTGACTCAGCCCCGCAAACTAACTCTCTCACACACTCACACTCCATATAATATATCGGCAGTGGCACGCAGAAAAGACTTCATTGAAATGGAGGATATTCATGAGAGTACAATACAACACGCTATCTCTCACTACACAAGGTCGCAAACTGCCAGATCTGTGCGCCAAACACATCCCCATCACTTAGCATCTCTTTCCCCTCCCCATGCAGGCGCTTCCTCCATCACTTATTTTCTCTCTTTCAAATCTTTTCTTTCTATTCCTTTATTTTTTTTGTTTCAGCCGTTTTCTTCTTCTTTGCTTTGTACGGAACTGGATCGTCATAGCAACCAGCAATTGCCACTTAGTTCAATGGAACGCTGCTGTGTTGAATAGGCATTTGTGTAGGCACCTGTGTGTGTGTGTGTGTGTGTGTGTGTGTGTGTGTGTGTGTGTGTGTGTGTGTGTGTGCATGTGCGCGTGTGCGTGTGCATGCGCATGTGTCTGGCCTCCAAAGATTTTGTGAAATGAGAATGATGTCTTAAAAGCAAATGCATGTTCCGTGCATGAAAATTGAGACAATTACCTTGATCCTACCACAACATTAATTTGTGAAGGAGACATGACTATAAGCACACCACAGCTATTGAATTACCGTCAACTGCGAAGACCCATGTTTTCCACTGCGAGTGACATTTGAATTATTAATGAAAGTTTTTCTCATTTAACCATGACCTATAGTCGCCTACCTAACCAAAACCTTAACTCTGAGCTGCTTGTAAGTGATGCATTTTTGTTCAAATCAGTGTTAAATAGCTCTATATTCTGACAGCAGTTATACTGTTTGGTGAGTAACATGGTCAGTCCATAGATATTATATTACTATAGATGGATCACCGCAGGCTCCGCCAATTCTAACAGATGGTAGCAGCAAGTCTCCTAAATGGGCGTGGTCAACCATTGACTCAGACCTGTCGAAAGTCTCCTAAGTGGGCGTGTCCGTGGAAATCCATGGGCAAAATCCATGTGACAAGATGACAGGACTCTTCTGTTTTGTGGTAAACAGAAGAGAAACCTTTCTGCTGTCCCATATCCCACTTTATCCAATCAGGGGAGAGAACTCAACTAAGAGGATTGAGTCAACACGGTTCTCATTCCCCAAGTAGTCAAATACTGACGGACCACCAACCCAAAGCATCAGTATGGGGGGGATGAGAACCGTGTTGACTCAATCCTCCAGAATCGCTCACAGTAAACCAAACGTGTTTTATTTGCCCAACATTCACGATTAGCTCAATCTTTTCACGAGACGAACAAATGGAAAACGGTGTCTCCAATTTGTGCTATTGCCACATAAGCTAATAAAACGGAGCGGAGGGGAGGCGCATCATATTCATATTCACAACACGTATCCTGCGTCTCAGAGTTGCTGCTCATGTTGTGAGGTACGTAATTGGGTCTTTCTCCGGCCAAATCTTCTATGAATTGTTCAGTAGCATGGGGGATTGTCGGAAAAGCTTTCCCAGCATTTCACCGTTGTGCATTTTTGTACGGCAGACTTTAAAAGCTTTCTCCAGTCAAGGTAACAAACACGTCACACACCGGTCTTACAGATGCAATATGAACGTTGTCTTTCCTACTGTTCCTCCTTCTGTTTTGTCTGCACTAAGTGCTAAAAACCAACTACTTCCCTCAACAAACAAACAAAGCGTCTCTCCATAATGCACTCTCAAGTCTATCTCCAACAAGAAAAGATTGAATCAGCCTTGTTAGTGTCGTAAAATCCACTGCCAACGATGTGAATCACTTGCTTTTAATATGGAAAAAACGCTTTAGCTCGGCACCAAAATGTATTAATTGAGCGTTTGGCACTTTATGCAACTGTTGTCGTCGGAGTGTTTTAACATTGGCACAATCACTGTGGAAATAATTTGGAGATTGTTTTATGCTGAAGCATGTTTTTATGGGCAGTCGCTTTCTATTTTGTGTGGTTCTCGTTACTCCATTATGATCTCTTTTAATATTTAATATTTTATTGTTTGGGAAATGATTTTTTTTTTTAGATTTAAGCCTCGAAGTTTCAGATGTCTCCGGCATTTTGTTTCATAGGGTTTCTGCTGCATCTGTTGATATCATATCAATATCCAATCGACTATGAATAGGCCTTGCCTATAATCAGGGCGCAGCAGCAAAAGGTCTATATATCGTTATAGGTTTAGCTCAAGTTACTCATTGTGAACATAAGCCAACTGCAATTGTGTGTGAACACACACACACACACACACACACACACAGACACATTTTCTCCTTTGCGGATCTATTCCTTTCAGTCTTCACAGACCATGTTCAGAGGTAATGGAAGACTGAGAGGATGGGTTTCTATCCCTCTGTACGTGTGTGTGTGTGTGTGTGTGTGTGTGTGTGTGTGTGTGTGTGTGTGTGTGTGTGTGTGTGTGTGTGTGTGTGTGCGTGCGCATGTGTGTTTATGCATCCCTATGTGTTTGCATTTATGTGGGAGTGGGCTATTTATTCTGATTCTTTTCAATGAGGGGCCGATGTGCAGAATCCATAACAATGCCATCAATCCACAACAGCAGGAACAACATGGATGTAATTTATATGGTAATGCAGCCTCCATGGCTGCCCTAAGTTACGCCGTGGACATCTCTGATAATGGACAGCACGGGTGTGCTGTAGAATCCTAATGCCATGGAAATACGCACACACACACATGCACACACACACACACACACACACACACACACACACACACACACACACACACACACACTCTTAACAACAACAAGAAGGCATGTTTCAATTAGCGGATGCAGATCGGTTGTGTTTGCGCGTGCGGGGGGAAAGGTCGAGTGTATTGCCCCATGTCAGCTTGTGTCTGTCCTCATGGCTCCTCTCCTCCAAATGAAAAGCAGCCACTTGAGGGAGGAGAAGAGCGAGGGATGACCTGCTGAACCACATGTTGATGGAGAGGAGTGAGGGATGACCTGCTGAATAGAGAGCTGCAAACCCGAGGGTACCCTCGCGGGCCCCTCGGGCCTGCCAATACGGGCCAAGGCCGGGCTCGTTTTTTCTTTTTTTTTAATTAATAGGTCCGGGCCGGGCCGGGGTCGGGCCGTTTTTCAATAATTAAATAAAATAACGTTGTATTACTCGCTTGATTTTACACAGCAGAGCAGTCACACAAAGAGGAGGAGCGCACACTGCACAGACACTCGCCCAGTCACAGCCACACACACACACAGACACACACACCCTCACCGTGACGTTAGTCTGCCACTCCAGTCCACAATCCACCGTTCAGTCAGCATGCTGTCACTGTCAGCGTAAAAAACAACAACAAAACAAGCCGCGTGTGTCCGTGTCCGTGTCGTGAGAGAGAGAAATAAGATCGATGGACGTAAAACAAAGTTTGCGAGGGGAGAGTTAAACAGTCCCCACTGCAGTAGGGAAAGCTCATTTCAACCTGTTCAAAACGAACCCATCTACCATACATTGTGAGGACACTAATGTGACGTTATTCAATGCAGCTATAAACGGTAAGTCTGCTGTTTTAATTTCGATATGCTTGAGTGACATAATGTTTCAGTTTGTGGGCATTGTTGCTGTTGGCAATTAAACGATCTAACGTTCTCTTTCTCAAAACATGTGTGGATTTTGATAGGCCACGGTAGCGTGTGTGAGAGGGGGAGAGAGAGACAGAGAGAAAGCTGCAGTGTTTGTCTATAGGCAACACAGTCTAGCAACGTTTTGGACCAACGAGTTCAGCGGCGCGGCAGCATGCACAGAGAGGGAGAGAGAGATGTGTCGTCATATCGTGATATTGATGTCGGGCCTCGCAACGGGCTCGGGCCAATTAATTTCATGACTCATCCAGGCCGGGTCGGGCACGGGCCTGCATGTCACGGGCCGGGGAGGGCTCGGGCCGAGATTTCAGGCCCGCGCAGCTCTCTACTGCTGAACCACATGTTGAAGGAGGAGAGGAGCGAGGGATGACCTGCTGAACCACATGTTGAAGGAGGAGAGGAGTGAGGGATGACCTGCTGAACAACATGTTGAAGGAGGAGAGGAGCGAGGGATGACCTGCTGAAACACATGTTGAAGGAGGAGAGGAGCGAGGGATGACCTGCTGAAACACATGTTGAAGGAGGAGAGGAGCGAGGGATGACCTGCTGAACCACATGTTGAAGGAGGAGAGGAGCGAGGGATGACCTGCTGAACCACATGTTGAAGGAGGAGAGGAGCGAGGGATGACCTGCTGAAACACATGTTGAAGGAGGAGAGGAGTGAGGGATGACCTGCTGAACCACATGTTGAAGGAGGAGAGGAGCGAGGGATGACCTGCTGAAACACATGTTGAAGGAGGAGAGGAGCGAGGGATGACCTGCTGAACCACATGTTGAAGGAGGAGAGGAGTGAGGGATGACCTGCTGAACCACATGTTGGAGGAGGAGAGGAGCGAGGGATGACCTGCTGAACCACATGTTGAAGGAGGAGAAGAGCGAGGGATGACCTGCTGAACCACATGTTGAAGGAGGAGAGGAGCGAGGGATGACCTGCTGAACCACATGTTGAAGGAGGAGAGGAGCGAGGGATGACCTGCTGAACAACATGTTGATGGAGAGGAGTGAGGGATGACCTGCTGAACCACATGTTGAAGGAGGAGAGGAGCGAGGGATGACCTGCTGAAACACATGTTAAAGGAGGAGAGGAGCGAGGGATGACCTGCTGAACCACATGTTGAAGGAGGAGAGGAGTGAGGGATGACCTGCTGAACCACATGTTGAAGGAGGAGAGGAGTGAGGGATGACCTGCTGAACCACATGTTGAAGGAGGAGAGGAGTGAGGGATGACCTGCTGAACCACATGTTGAAGGAGGAGAGGAGTGAGGGATGACCTGCTGAACCACATGTTGAAGGAGGAGAGGAGCGAGGGATGACCTGCTGAACAACATGTTGAAGGAGGAGAGGAGCGAGGGATGACCTGCTGAACCACATGTTGAAGGAGGAGAGGAGCGAGGGATGACCTGCTGAACAACATGTTGATGGAGAGGAGTGAGGGATGACCTGCTGAACCACATGTTGAAGGAGGAGAGGAGTGAGGGATGACCTGCTGAACCACATGTTGAAGGAGGAGAGGAGTGAGGGATGACCTGCTGAACCACATGTTGAAGGAGGAGAGGAGCGAGGGATGACCTGCTGAACCACATGTTGAAGGAGGAGAGGAGTGAGGGATGACCTGCTGAACAACATGTTGAAGGAGGAGAGGAGCGAGGGATGACCTGCTGAACCACATGTTGAAGGAGGAGAGGAGCGAGGGATGACCTGCTGAACCACATGTTGAAGGAGGAGAGGAGCGAGGGATGACCTGCTGAACCACATGTTGAAGGAGGAGAGGAGCGAGGGATGACCTGCTGAACCACATGTTGAAGGAGGAGAGGAGCGAGGGATGACCTGCTGAACCACATGTTGAAGGAGGAGAGAAGCGAGGGATGACCTGCTGAACCACATGTTGAAGGAGGAGTGGAGCGAGGGATGACCTGCTGGACCACATGTTGAAGGAGGAGAGGAGCGAGGGATGACCTGCTGAACCACATGTTGAGATAACCCGGAGGTTTTGTCGGTGTAGGTACAGGATCTACTCGGCTTATACAGATTTGTCTTGCCCTACCGGAAGTGCTCGGCTCGAGGTCCACAACGGGATCTAACCTATGGGTCTAAGCCTAACCCAAACCCTAGTCTCGGCTCCCAGACGTTTGGTGAGCTGCGCCACCAAACGTCTGGGAATTTCACTGTCAGAAACTGTCTGTCCGAGCCCGGCGAGAACGGCCGGCAGCAGACACGCCTACATTTAGAATTTTATTTGGTAGCGGCAATGCAATGTTTCAT
>NC_139634.1:33094678-33098553 GCF_964638095.1 Poromitra crassiceps | reverse complement strand
GTGTCAGCAGCTGTCATCACTAAATAGCCCTCAGATCACTGTCAGAGTCTATCATACATACCGACACACGTATGCACATATGTACGTATGCATGCGCACACACACACACACACACACACACACACACAAACTCACATACGTGCACATGCATACACACACAGTGACTGACAGCTCCCCCTCAGTCCAACATCTGTGCTGACAGCAGCCATGGTAATGAGTCTCTGCATGTGCCAGCATGGGTATATTTCTCTCTCTCTCTCTCTCTCTCTCTCGCTCTCTCTCTCTGTTTCCCCCCCTCATCTCTTCCTTCTCCCCAGCCATCTCAATAGAAGTGCCTGCTCATTGACTTAGCAGCACGTACTGCATGAGTAGCTACCAAATGAGAACAGCGTCGAGAGTGTTTTCGTGCCCGGCCGGTCGCTAGGCGGATCGGGGGGGTGTGTTTTGCAGGAGTTGCGCCGGGAAGCGTCCAGGTGCTGCGGCGCACTTCACACGGAGGTGTGTGTGTGTGTGTAGTACTGTGGAGGAAGAGAGGGATGAAGAGATGATGAATGGCTCTCGTTAGAGGGGTAATTTGTCTCTCCCTGTCTGACTGGGCTCCAGCTGTCTCTCCATCCCTCGCTTCACTCCACTCTCCTCGGCCTACCACGTCCTCACCTCAGCCAGATGGGGGGACGGATGGACGGAGCGAGGCAAGGGGGGAGAGACCGAGGGAGGGAGGGAGGGACAGAAATAGAGACAAGGACAGTGAGAGGAGAGATGTCAAGGATTGAGAGAGAGAGAGGGAGAAGATTAAGAAGAAACGAGTGGAGAGGAGGAGAGGAGTCACTGAACAGACAGCGGCCGGAATTATGCCCCTGAATGATGATGATAATTAGTTTATTTGTTAGTTGAATGATAATAGATTATACAAACCTCATCTAGAGAACAATACAGTTACGCAGGCAGCATCAGTCCAAGCTCGCACAACAAAACGGATGATAATTACACCGTCTTAAACTCGGTGGTGAAAAACTTAAGGGAATTAGCTTGCGCCTTTTAATACAGCGCTACAGTCTAGATACCGATGGAAGTTTCCCCCCGTCCACGATACATGTATT
Source organism: Poromitra crassiceps (assembly GCF_964638095.1). Lineage (NCBI taxonomy): Eukaryota > Metazoa > Chordata > Actinopteri > Beryciformes > Melamphaidae > Poromitra > Poromitra crassiceps. The sequence goes on along the minus strand of NC_139634.1, from coordinate 33,097,453 downwards.
TCTCTTCACACTAATCAACACTTGTGGGAGAGCTGTGGCTTGGGAGCGGGAGAGACAGACAGAGTGAAGGATGGAGAGACGTCTCCTATAATACAGATGGCCGGGGGAGGCTGCTGAAGGACGAAGGCAAACGAAGAAATCATCGTGAGGCTCGTCGTCGCCAAGTCTTTGTTCTAATAACACAAAGCAATTTCCACTGACCTTTGTGGAAATGTAGCAGGGAGGAATGAGTGAGTTAAGGATGCCCCACAGCATAATTGCTAAGGAGATTAAAACTCCCTTAATTGCTTTTGGCCCAACTAGTGCAATTTTTTGTTCCCCCTTTTTTGTAATTAAAGTGATTTAAAATATTAATAACCACACTGGTACACATACCTTGTGTGCGCACACACACACACACATGCACCAGGGCACGCTACAAAACACACACACATGCCACTGCAACAAGCTTAACCAGGTGCGCACTGAGACAGACACACACCTACACACACACTATTTGCACATGCAACAGCTTTTCGTTGCCCGTTGTCAGCAAGAGCCTCATTATAGGTCTTGTGGAATATGCAAACACCAAGACCTCTTTCCCACCATCAATTGCAGTGAGGGATCGATTTATCTGGATCAATCACCCACACGCGGGGGGCGTGTGCGTGTCCATAGCTTACTCTCTCTTTATCTCTCCATTCCTTTCTTCCTGCGTTCCATCTTCCACTGTTCATCCCTCTCTTATCTCCTCTCCACTCCTCCTAATTACCCTCCTCCATTGCTTTCGTTTTTTTTAATCTGCAATAAGTTTTGTCAGCTCATAGCTTCTGCTCTGTGCTCTCCTCTCTGCTCATAGCTCCTGCTCTGTGCTCTCCTCTCTGCCCTCTGCTCCTCCAATCCATTCCTCTGTCCTCCTACAGTCCCCCCCCCCCCGGTTACCCCCGTGACTTCCACGTCTCTCTCTCTCTCTCTCTCTCTCTCTCTCTCTCCATCCGTCTCTGTTCCTCCCTCTCGCACCGTCCCTCCCTTCCTCTCTTCTCTCCCCTCCTGGACCGGCAGCACGGTGTTTGCTCTGCCATTGTTGATCCATTTCTCTCTGTTTGCTCTGATGAGATTGACCGGACACACACACACACACACACACATACCTAAACAGAAGACAAGGCTGGCGCGTCTCTGGGGTGTAGTTAACGTGGGGCTGTGCATCGATCCTAGCTCTGGTTTCCATGACGCAAGGCTCTAAGCTGGAGCAGCCTGGACAGCAGGACAGAGAGAGAGGCATCACTCTCTCTAATATATCGCGATCCGGCCCGTGTCACCTGGACTACGAATAAAAAGTGTTTTTTATCTCTGTCTCTTTCTTAACGCCATTATTGTGCTACCTTCAGAAGCAATATACTGTAGAGATATAGGCAAGTTTGTCAACGACTATGTCCAGTCATCTTGTTTTTCCTAACTCCTGCGATGATATCTACATTGATTTTTTTCCTCCCCTCTCTCTCCCCGGTTACATTTCCTCTTTCCCTGCTGCAAGCAATATTGCACCGTTGCCTAAGAAAGTCGTCTTCTCTATCACGGCCCTTACACTGTGATTGCTATCAATAGAAACTGTGATTGCACTGAAGTTATATGAATGCAGTCAAATTGTAATAACAGCACATCAGTATTCTAAAGACATACGGACAGAACGGAAGATAAATTATGTGATGAATGAAGGTTCAGCGACCTATACTTTTTATTTCTCAAGGCCTCTCATGGCTTTTTCTTCTAATTCTTCAATCTCTCTCTCTCTCTCTCTCTCTCTCTCTCTGTCATTTCTGTACGATACAAAAGGAAAGAGAGGAGGTTAGAGAAGACGGTTACTTTTTAAACTGTGAAAAGCTGCGCTTTGTAACTTCTCTATTTTTCTGTTTTCCTGCTCAACTTTTCCACGGTGAAAGAAGAGATAGATGACGTTGGTTAAAGTAGAGAGGCGCTAACCTATTTTTTTTTCTTTCTTCTTCCTCACCTACATTTTCACTTTGGGAGGTGAAGGACATTATGTCCTGAGATTGAAAAAGAAAACAGCTTTATTGACAAAGCCATTTGGGGAAAAACAAAAAAAAACAAAAAAAAAACACCGCCGGCGCCCAGGGCGGGCAATCATTTTGGATGTGGAATCAGGATAAAAATAAGTGATTATCAGTGTGTCAAAGCATCTTCGGTCGACTCGACTAATTAGCAGCTGTAATAGCTTGAGTCCTTCAGTGGATTGGCTGGACTCAATGGCCTCATTCTTACCCACCTTGTTGATGGATTGAGCTGCAAATACGGCAGACAATTATTCTATGTTATGAACAGTCTCCAAATAGAATTTATTAGATTTTTCTTTGTCCTTGATTCCAAGCCTTTGGAGAGTCGAGTGGAGTCTCTCCATCCCGCTCTCCTCTCTCTCTCTGGTGTACGGGACCAGCCTGATTGTGTCCACGCGTCCCACGGCTCCTACTATTTAAAGACTAGGCTGATAACTTTCTTTTGTCTTACACGCCAAGAGGTAGAGGACAATGCTACAGTGGATGTAGGTCCTGGCACGCCATTCAATATCATTTATATATGTGTATGTTTACAGCGGCAGACAGCGGTAGGGTTCTTGCATCGTTCCCGGGCGCTTCCCGGGAAATTTGTTCTCGAACATCATACACGAGAACCGGATTTGTACGTTTGAATTGCGAAACTAATGTCTCGCACGCCAGCGACACTCGATAAAAATAACACTTTTGATACCGACCATTTTCACAGCGGCCATTTTGA
>NC_139634.1:33069678-33082178 GCF_964638095.1 Poromitra crassiceps | reverse complement strand
CGTAAAAACAAACAAAAAAAAAACAATTTGCTCCTGAATAATAATAGAACAAATTTAGCAGAATCAACACGCATGAGTGAGGGGGTAGACTACTACTGGCATGGCAAAACAGCTCAAGGGGTACATAAGATTACATAAGTTTAGGGACCATTGAGCATGAGTTATTTAAGAAATAGATTGTATACTTTATTTTTCTTTCACCATGCAACAAACATTTAGTTTGTGACAGTGTGACACATTCTATTGCAAGAGAAGCATTATCTTCCATGTTGTTTTCTAGTTATTATAATAACAATTTCCAAAAACAGCATTTGTTTTGTATTTTGTGTATTTCAAATGAAAGTCTATTTTTCCGGTATTTTCCCAGGGCTCCCTTGAAAAGAGGTTTCGATTTCAACGGGACTCACATGGTTAAATAAATGATAAATAAATACATAAAAATTATTTACTTTTGTTAAAAAAAATATTGTTAAAATATCGTATGTGTGGGTGTGACTGAGTGTGTAACAGCATGTATGTTTGCATGATGTGTGGGTGTGACTGAGTGTGTAACAGCATGTATGTTTGCATGATGTGTGGGTGTGACTGAGTGTGTAACAGCATGTATGTTTGCATGATGTGTGGGTGTGACTGAGTGTGTAACAGCATGTATGTTTGCATGATGTGTGGGTGTGACTGAGTGTGTAACAGCATGTATGTTTGCATGATGTATGGGTGTGACTGAGTATGTAACAGCATGTATGTTTGCATGATGTGTGGGTGTGACTGAGTATGTAACAGCATGTATGTTTGCATGATGTGTGGGTGTGACTGAGTGTGTAACAGCATGTATGTTTGCATGATGTGTGGGTGTGACTGAGTATGTAACAGCATGTATGTTTGCATGATGTGTGGGTGTGACTGAGTGTGTAACAGCATGTATGTTTGCATGATGTGTGGGTGTGACTGAGTGTGTAACAGCATGTATGTTTGCATGATGTGTGGGTGTGACTGAGTGTGTAACAGCATGTATGTTTGCATGATGTGTGGGTGTGACTGAGTGTGTAACAGCATGTATGTTTGCATGATGTGTGGGTGTGACTGAGTGTGTAACAGCATGTATGTTTGCATGATGTGTGGGTGTGACTGAGTGTGTAACAGCATGTATGTTTGCATGATGTGTGGGTGTGACTGAGTGTGTAACAGCATGTATGTTTGCATGATGTGTGGGTGTGACTGAGTGTGTAACAGCATGTATGTTTGCATGATGTGTGGGTGTGACTGAGTGTGTAACAGCATGTATGTTTGCATGATGTGTGGGTGTGACTGAGTGTGTAACAGCATGTATGTTTGCATGATGTGTGGGTGTGACTGAGTGTGTAACAGCATGTATGTTTGCATGATGCGTGGGTGTGACTGAGTGTGTAACAGCATGTATGTTTGCATGATGTGTGGGTGTGACTGAGTGTGTAACAGCATGTATGTTTGCATGATGTGTGGGTGTGACTGAGTGTGTAACAGCATGTATGTTTGCATGATGCGTGGGTGTGACTGAGTGTGTAACAGCATGTATGTTTGCATGATGTATGGGTGTGACTGAGTGTGTAACAGCATGTATGTTTGCATGATGCGTGGGTGTGACTGAGTGTGTAACAGCATGTATGTTTGCATGATGTGTGGGTGTGACTGAGTGTGTAACAGCATGTATGTTTGCATGATGTGTGGGTGTGACTGAGTGTGTAACAGCATGTATGTTTGCATGATGTGTGGGTGTGACTGAGTGTGTAACAGCATGTATGTTTGCATGATGTGTGGGTGTGACTGAGTGTGTAACATCATGTATGTTTGCATGATGCGTGGGTGTGACTGAGTGTGTAACAGCATGTATGTTTGCATGATGCGTGGGTGTGACTGAGTGTGTAACAGCATGTATGTTTGCATGATGTGTGGGTGTGACTGAGTGTGTAACAGCATGTATGTTTGCATGATGTGTGGGTGTGACTGAGTGTGTAACATCATGTATGTTTGCATGATGCGTGGGTGTGACTGAGTGTGTAACATCATGTATGTTTGCATGATGTATGGGTGTGACTGAGTGTGTAACAGCATGTATGTTTGCATGCGTGGGTGTGACTGAGTGTGTAACAGCATGTATGTTTGCATGATGTGTGGGTGTGACTGAGTGTGTAACAGCATGTATGTTTGCATGCGTGGGTGTGACTGAGTGTGTAACAGCATGTATGTTTGCATGATGCGTGGGTGTGACTGAGTGTGTAACATCATGTATGTTTGCATGCGTGGGTGTGACTGAGTGTGTAACAGCATGTATGTTTGCATGATGTGTGGGTGTGACTAAGTGTGTAACAGCATGTATGTTTGCATGCGTGGGCGTGACTGTCTCTCTCCTGAGAGCATCTCTGCATGTGCCGACAGATGTTTCCTGTCCATCCCGTCAAGCAGAGAGCTTAGGTTTCTCCACCTTTCACTCTCCTCTCCGTCTCCTCCTCCCTTCTTCTCTCCTTTCACAAGCATCTGTTCTTCAGGTGTATGTGGGTGACACCTGCGTCCCCCACTGTGGCAGTGCAGACGAATCAGGTCACCTCCTCCATGGGAGCGCACTGCACCCCACAACCCCACCCCCTATCTGCACTGAGCACACATCCAGGAGGGGGGGAGAGAGGGAGGGAGAAGTGCGCTGGTGGAGGAAGCTGGCATGCAGGCGTGTGGTGGTGTAGAGTAGACCATAGACCAGTGATACTCAACTGGCGGCCCGCGGGCCACATCTGGCCCACGATGGAATTGCAAAAAAAAAAAAAAATGACAGTGCACCTGAACGCAACATGCAAGATACCCGCTGAATAAGTGTCCAAATGTTCATGTCATTCTGGCCAATACTCCACTTCTGTTACAGCATTTCAGTCTGGAATATGGAATATCTTTCAATAATCTATGATTTAGCTGCTAAATTGTCAAATGCCGCCGTCTGCTCGCTACCCAGGCACTTATGTATGTACTTAACCTAACTAACTATCCGGTGTGCACAACATTGTCAGACTAAACTCCGGCTGACACCCCAAAAACCTACAATCCGCTACAGAAAAATGTATATTGATTGTTTATTAACTGGCCCCTGGCCTTCTATCATTTCACGAAAGTGGCCCCTGTGCAAAGCAAGTTGAGTATCCCTGCCATAGACTGTATAAAAGAGATGGGCGGGGTAAGTGTGACATCACCCATTGGTTTGTGATCTCTCGTTTTGAAGCCTCTAGTTAAGCGTTTTGGCCGGGGCCATCTTGGTTGTGAGATGGCGCGAGACCAGAGGTTTCCCAGAGCCGCAGCTCCGCCTACTGTTGGTCCGTGATCGGCGAGCTGCGCGATCACTGGACTAGTCTCGGCTCCCAGCGAATAGAGACTGAGAACTGAGTCTATCGCCAGACAGGCGACCTGTCAAATCACGCCCAAAGAATAGTCTTTTGTATCGTCTATTCCCAAAGCTATTTTTTTTAACCAGTCTGTAAACAGTTATTTATTATAACGCTTATTTATGCTGTAAAGCCGTCCGTTTTAACCTGGGAGTGAATAGGGACTGACTCGCTTTTGCAGCCAGCCTCAAGTGGCCATTCGAGGTACTTCCGTATTGGCCTCAACGTGACCAAGTAAGCCTGCCCCCTAGGTGTAGACACACCACTATACACTTTAAGATGAGCCTGTTTATACCGCACATTAGCATGAGGGGATGCATGCGTGTGCTCGACACTTGACTCTGACTATATGCTTGCGTGTATGTTTTATTTTGCTGCGGATGCATGTTTTGTGTGTGTGTGTGTGTGTGTGTGCGCGTGTGTGTGTGTGTGTATTTGTTTGTGTGTGCACAGCAAATCCCTTGACTGTCAATTATCAAAGCCGAGAAGAGGACAGGAGACACATCCGCTCTCCTCTCCTCCTCTCACACTTTGTTTCTGTTCTTATCATACTCAAGAGGGGATAAGGAGAAAATGGAGGAGGGCATGTTGCGATAGCGCCGCTTTGTAAAACCAATTGTTTGTGATGTTTCCCGCTCACGTGCGTGCGCCTGCATATCTGCGCTTTACTCCATCCTTTGATCGATATGACAGAGACAACGTGTAAACAAACACAATCACTATAATGTATGCAGCGCTTAGATGTGTAAAACAATGATGAAAGCATCATGCATAGTATTGATAAGAAAGGCGACGCCATGTTGTAAAGCTAGAATTCAAAGCCGAATGTAACATCAATGAGTCACTGCGGTTTGCAAAACAGCAGCTGACATTTCCATTCAAACAGCTTAAATTACAATTGATTGATTGAAGTTAAAACAATACATAAAGTGAAAACAAAAACAGTAAACATAACAGTCTAATAGACTTCATCAAAAGGAAAATACATAAACTCAAACATAAAAAGGTGAACTGTTTGAAAAGGGGCAGGAAGAAGCCTAGGCTTATCGAGTCCTGCCCCCAAATCATTCATAAACAAAATCATACATCCCTATATTATATGCATATCCCAACTCTCACGCTCCTCCCCACATGCTCATGCATACACATACATACATATATATGCATGTAAATACACAAACGTACATAAACTTACCCATACACATACATCATAAATCCACCTACACATCCCTATCAATACCCATTCCCAATACTACAATCCAACATTACCCCAAAAACCCAATGCTTTGATATCAACCTGTGTTGAAGCAATGCATCCAAGAATCCATCCAATGTACACAACAATTCTTTACATAATGTATATTACAATATAATATACATCATGTACACCATATATTATACATTATATGCATAATAACCTCATTACACATACAATAATTTTTATACATATATGTATATTAATGTACAGAATACACATCAGACCAGGTACATACACCCACCAATAACACAGTAATTCTCTACCAGGAAGAAAAAAGGACATTGCCAAAAAACAGCAAGAATCCGAGTAACTCAAGATTCAATGTATTTCTTGATTAAATATTTTTTTAAATTAGATTTGAAAATAGAGATACTAGAACTTTCTTTGATCCTGTCATCCAGTCTGTTCCAAAGAGTCACCCCATAGACTGTAATACACATGCTCTTAAGAGTAGTGCGAGCACACGGCTGTTTCAAATTATATTTACCTCTTAAATCATAGCATCCTTCTCTGTCTGCAAACATTTTTTGAATATTACCAGGAAGTAGATTGTTCCTCGCTTTGAACATAATTAGTGCAGTTTTCGAATCAATCAAATCCATCAGTTTCAATGCATTTGACTTTATAAATAGTGTGTTAGTGTGTTCCAAATAACCTACCTTATGAACAATCCTTATTGCTTTTTTTTGCAGTGTGCATAATGTCTGAAGGGTACTTTTATAGGTATTCCCCCAGATTTCCGCACAATAATTCAGGATGGGTAAAATAAGCGAGCAGTACAGCATGTACAGTGATTTCAGGTTCAGAATGTTTTTAGTTTTACCTAAGACACCAATATTTCTTGACAGTTTAGAGCATACAAACTTAACGTGGGGTTTCCAACATAAATTGTGGTCCAAGATTATCCCCAAAAAACTGTTCTCAAAAACTCTTTCTAGATCAACATTATCGATCTTTACTACGACTGGGGTGTTCAAGTGGACCCTTCTTTTACCGAACAACATAAACTTGGTTTTCTTTCAATTTAGCGATAATTTGTTCAGGTCGAAGCACCGCTTTAACTTTCCCATTTCTGATGAGACAACCTCCAATAACTGATGCAGATTCTCTCCAGAGCAAAGAATATTGGTGTCATCTGCAAAAACAACAAATTTCAGGATATTTGATATTCTACAGATGTCATTAATATACAATATGAACAATCTTGGACCTAAAATGGAACCTTGTGGCACCCCACATGTCATTTCTAAGCAAGTAGATCTGAAATCACCTAACTGTACAAATTGCTGTCTGTTCTCAATGTAGCTTTTCAGCCAGTTGAGGCCCACTCCTCTAATACCATACCTCTCCATTTTCTTTAACAAGATGTCATGATCGATTGTATCAAATGCTTTTTTTAAGTCTATAAATACTCCTAATGCATACTTCCTTTTATCAATAAAGATGAGAACACTTACTAAAGTAAGGTTGTCAAAAGTATTGATTCTCGATAAGTATCAATACTAAAGATTTGAAATAGATACAATACTGATTTGCAACAGTATAGCAGTGCTTTCTCTTAATGGCAAATCAAACATACTACAGATTCTGGTGGGTATCTGTTGCTTCAACAAGCTCAAAGTGTTCTGATAGGCTGATGACTAGAAGCAGGGGTAGTCTCACGTGGTCACAAGTCAGCATTTCCGGGTTTTGCCGCAAGAAAAGTTGCAGCAGCCCTCTGATTGGTTGGGCCGTAAGGGAAGTCTGACTGTCTGCGTGCATTGGTGCATCATCCAAAATGTACCGCCCTATGAGTTGCGTCACGCAAATAACGATGTCCGTGGTTGGTCAATTCATATGTCTGTCACACATTTTGCTTTGGCCTGAGGGGGCGGTCCTTAACCACCTTGCAGGCAGGGGCGCCGTATAGGGGGGGAAAGGTAGGACGATTCTAAGGGCCCTTGAAGCTGACAGGGGCCCTAAAAGCTTCAAGGGCCCTAAAAGCTTGGACACTAGGCAATTTTTTGCAGTATTAAATTATTAACCTATTGTAATGAATATACTATTTTATTCAATGTACTAGTAAAACGAATTGCTTCTTTTTGGCAAAAAAAGAAAAAATCCTCTTGCACACACCCCCCCCCCTTCGATTTTCAAGAAATGGTTTCTCCCTGCCTGGCTGACAGGAAAAATAGGCACGCCTCCCATCCAGGCAGCGTGGGGCAGCAGCAGCACTACGCAGTACGCGCTGAGATCAGATGAGAGGAGAGAGCAGAGAGGAGACGCAACCAGCAACATGCCAAAAGCAAAGTCAGGTTTCAAAAAGAAAGAGAGCAGAGAGAAAAAAGAGGACAACAGTGCCTCACGCAGTTTTATAGGAAGGCAGGTGAGTGAGCTGGACTGGTGCAGCTGTCTGCCTGTCTCTGTGTGAGGCGAGGCAGATAGCCTACGCTACGTGAATCACTCTGTTAACCTAGAGAACTGTCTAGTAGTCTGTCTGGCGCCATCTGAACATTTATTCAACTTTTCTTAACTACTGGAAATTACCCTGTTAGACCTTAGTGAAATATGCTTACTTTACAGAGTGTTTACATTTCCCTCCTGTCCTGTCTAGCGAACATTTAATCAATGCAAACAATTGTTTGCAAGCCGTTCATATAAATCAGTTGTCCCTGCCTGGCTCTTGCCTAACACAACAGATGCAGAATCAGACACAGCCCCCCCCCCCCCCCCCCCCCCACCGGCACCTTCCAATGAACCAGTCCTCCTAACTGATGAAGGAGGTGAGACACACACACAGGAGCAGCATTGTGTTGAATGACATGGTAGTTGGCACAATTGCAGTGGGTCTGTGGGGATTTATTTGTAATACTAATAATAATACTAATAATAATAATAATAGTAATAAAAAAATAAGAAGGATCAACACAATTTATTTGTCCACATAATGACCATTATATGAAAGGAAAAGCAGCCCACAAATGACAGCCAATGAGAAAAGGAGAACATAATGATATTAAGACTGAATAATGATATCACAACAGTCTCATGCTAAACACTCCTGTTGGACTCCACATGTGTATCAATATTATTTCTAGTCATTAGTTGATAGTATTTCTTTGTTCCCTCTGGTGTATTCAGAGCAGAGAGAGAGTATGATGATTCAACAGGGATGAGAGTGAGATGAAGGTGGGTGAGAAAAGGAGCAAATATTGATGGTTAAGACTGAATAATGACAACACTACAGTGTTATCCTAATATAATTTAAAATGCGATATTATCCTCTAAATCAGCTTCAAACAGCCCAAATTTTTCGCCGGCGCCCTTCGGACGCCGGCATCAGTGGGGCCCATGCTATGTCCTGTCATGGGGCCCAAAATCCCTGGCGGCGCCCCTGCTTGCAGGAGTTGTGCCCCAGACGTAGATATGTACAGTATCTACTGCTGGTTACTGCAAGACTAGATCAGGGCTAATCTGCTGTGTAAGTGCAACGTTTTTATCAGGCCAAGATGATGGAGAAGCGTGCGTCTGTCCATCGTTTATTTGTATGCCTCTTGATGTGTTGTATCCCCCCCCCCCCCCCCCGTGGTATGCAGCAGATGATAGAATGCTCATCCATAAGAGACTTGAGACTTGACATGGACTTGCCCCTCAAAGACTTGAGACTTGACTTGGACTCGAGCTCAAAGACTTGAGACTTGACATGGACTTGCAAAAATGACTTGTGAGCATCTCTGGCGTCGGTATCGAAGTTAGAAGTTCTAGCATCGTGACAACCCCCAACACAAAGTACACTATGTGAAAATGCTCAAGAAGACATGCAAGTATGCCAAGCTCTCCTGTATCAGTACAGTATGTGGTCTATTGATTTCTCTGTAACAATGCACCCCCTGCAACACACACACAGAGACACACACACTCACTCTCATACACACACGCACTCACACGCACGCACACACACACGCACACACACACACACACACACACACACACACACACACACGCACACACACACACACACACACACACACACACACGCACACACACACACACACACACACACACACACACACACACACACACACAAGGCAGGCTGAGAGCCCCTAGACAAAGAGAGCGAGAGGGAGAGGTATGAGAGCTGATGTGTGAATGGGTGTTCCTGTCTGAGTCATCGGGGTTTGTTTTTCAGCTCTCTCACTCAGCAGTCCATTAGCTCAGTGTTGGAAGGGCTGGTATTGGTTTCTAGCTGACAACATGTTCCCCCAAGTCTGAGAGCAAGAGATGAGGGCGCACACTGTGTTGAGTGCTCTAATACTGCTCGTCTCACACACACTTTCCCTCGTCCTCTCGGCTTCGAAAAAAGAAACGGGAAAGAAGTGGCGAAAGAAAGACTTCGGAGTGGGCGAGTGCACTGAGAATAAAACACAAAACCTTGAAAAGTGAAAATGTGATTATTGTTGCATGGATTTCAATGTAATGGATTTTTCTATTTAGCAGAGGCAGTCTGAACAGGTGAGACTTTCAGTCCAAAATAAGTAAAGATCCACCATTTGGAAAATGTGACTGCGATCGATCCCCACCACCCCCTATCTTCACTTAGGAAGGTTCCTAAGTGCACGTTCACACCATACGCCAATCCCACGCTGAAGCCACGCTGAAGCCACGCGCGCAGTTTCATTTCGGCGTCCTTGTTAACAGGCGAGTCCGTTCACACCAGCCGCACGCCACGCCACGCTGAAGCCACGCTAAAGCTACGCTGAACCAACAGTTTCAGCTTCTGTTCTATTTTCCAAGCATGCAGCGCACAGCAGCCGACGTGCCAGGCATGAAGTCAATGCAAGGCAAGGGGGGGGGAGGGGCCGGAGGAGCAGCTCCGAGCAAGGCGCTGAGGAAAAGAGAGTCCTTCTTGTGCGACCTGTTTAGCGTGAGCTCAGCTTCAGCGTGGCTTTAGCGTGGCTTTAGCGTGGCTTTAGCGTGGCTTTAGCGTGGCTTTGGCGTATGGTTGGCGTAGGGTGTGAACAAAGCATAACTGCACGACATGACGAGGAAGTACTGTATTGGCAGCCATGAAGTGCTGTTCAAACGCTAAGGAAAGGAGCTTCAATGCTTCCTGACTTCGCTCCTTTAGCGTAGGATACACCGAACCGCATCCTTTACGCATCCTTTACGAGCAAAGCCGATAATGCCGCCCCACAATTTCTTACGGAAAGCTAATCGGTACTAGCTTGATTAGCTTGCTAACGTGGAAAAACACACTTTTCTCAGCAACCAAGCAACAGATTTCAACATGGATTTCGCCATTGAAATCAGTGTGACTGGTACTTGCCTGCTAGCTAGTGTTTTAGTCACTAGGTGGTATTCTGAGCCTGACGAAGCCTAGTGTAAGTGCATTGGGATTATTTTAGCACCTCTGTGTCGTAATTCCTAAGTCCTAATTCTCCTTCACATCTTTCCTTGACCCCAAGACGTTTTCCATCCTGGTCAAGGAGAAGTGGTTAAGAGTAGGAGCGACGTCTTTTTTTGGACACTTTGAATCCAGCCTTCATCTGACTGAAAAATCATTGAGAGTAAAGCAAAGAATAGAATGTTAGTTAGCTGGAGAGCTTTACAAAATACTTATAGACGGTTTCAACTCGACAACATAAACATTCTAAATCCCCCCCCAGCTTACTTCCTGTTGCAGTGTTTGCTAGTACAGAACAATAACTGACAGGACATAAGCTAGGTTCCTAACTGTTCCCTAGCAACACAATTCTGTGAAAACCATTATAATATTTCAGAAAACATTGCTATACTATTTTAGTATAAATTTGTATTTTATACTGAGCACAAAACACCCTGAAATGTTTTTGATCGTAAAATGGATTTATAGCATTTCATGCCCTTCATGTGAAATTCAACATTATTTCCGTCACAAAAGAATATATGTGTGTGTGAAGTTGGAGTTCAAACCACAGTGAGGTGACTTGCTTTTCAAAGTAGCCTACATCTCTGAAGTTTCTCTCTCTTCTTCTCTCTCTCTCTCTCTCTCTCTCCAGGGGCTGCCAACCACCACAGTCAGTCCACGCTGCGGCCCCCGCTGCCCCCTCCGCACAACCACCAGACCTTATCCCACCACTCTGCCAACAGCCTGAACAGAAACACCCTGAGGGGGGGACGCAACCCCATCCACGCCCCCGCTCCAGGCACCGGGGACGGGCCCACCACCCCCGAGTCGGTCCAGCTACAAGACAGCTGGGTGCTCAACAGCAACGTCCCACTGGAGACCAGGTCAGAAGAGCGCGCATGCACCACAACCACCCCCCCCCCCCAAAGAGATGTTCCCCTTACAATTTGATGTTTTTGAATTTGACAGATTTAGCGGACACCCTTATCGAGAGCCAATCACAGTAGGCACAACAGTTGGATATGGTAATCAACAACACTAATGAAAGCAATGCTCAATATCCCTGTGATCATAGTGTGATCATGTGATGTGCAAGGAGGAAAATAGAAGAAGGAAAAAAGAAAGTATTAGGGCGGCAGACAGGCTGCAATCTGTGCACACAGTTATTACAGACAATATGGCATCACTTCATATTAAGACTCAAGGCATGAACCTGGCATCTCAATGCAACAAGAAAAGACAAGCAGGGAGACTTATGTGACTCCACTGTCTAGTTCACTGAGCAAAGTGCCATCGTACTGCAGAATCTGGTGTACGTACGCGCGTGTCACTGAGCACATCATCTCCTATGCATCATTCCAAGCCAACACGTCGGCACCCTTAACCAAAAAGGAAAATTGCTCTTGGCCAGCTCTGCAGTCACAAAAACAAAGCGCTCAAACAAAAACGCAGACTTCACCTCTCATCTCCGGGGGGGCGCGACGCGTACCAAAAAAACGTCAAAGCTATTATGCATGAAAGTCGGTGTGAGGGAGCAGGAAATACAAAGCGTTTTCACACGCGCCACGCGCACTTTCTCTGTACACAAGGAATACTTACCAGGCGAGCAGAGCGTTCATGCAGGGTATTACTATTCATGAAGCATGCGGCGAGAGGGGACACTGCGTACATGGCTGCCTGCTTGCGTGCACGCACTCACTCTCGGAGATGTCTCCTCGGCGAGCTGTAGTTGTGTTTCTCCTGCTGGGCGCTGGGGCTTCCAACCCTGCTGGTCCCGGATCAGCTCCCCAGAGCGCCGGCCCTATGCACTATTTATGAGGCCCGGCCATGTTTAATTCAGCCCCACTGATCTGAGATACAGTACATGCTCGACCTGTGCTGATGCATTCCGTCGCTAGGCATCATGGGTAGGAGGATGTGATGCGCTGTGTTGAGCAGGCACAGGCATATACCTACTGCTTTAAATGGAGGCTATTTGCAGGTGTAGTTGTTTAACTGGACCTGTGTTGCCATGGTAACATAGTTTTATTATGATTAGATTAAATGATTAGCCGGTCTTTGGTTAAGTTAAGTTATATAAATCCTCTTTTAACAAAGGCCCGTGTGACTGCCATCTCTGCAGATGGGGATGTACTGACACAAACATAATATACACACATGCTGTCAGGCTGGGCGGTGCCAGGATTTGCTCATGCTCAGGTGGTGGGGTTGGGCATGGCTCGGCGCCTGTCCTGAATAGAGCCCAAAGCGGCAGACCGACTTTCCAGCTCCGCCCTCTAGCCCAGATTGGGCCCTCCTCTCTGGGCATGGCGGTGGCAGTGGCTGGGTGGGCTGGCTGGAGCTCCTGGAGCGACCGACTGGGTCACAGAGCCAGACAGGCAGAGCCAGAGAGTCACACCATCCCACCCTGTGCTGCCAGGGCCCATCCTCCATGTCATTAAGCCAACAGCTAGGAGATGATGAGGACACTGTCTGT
>NC_139634.1:33062178-33064678 GCF_964638095.1 Poromitra crassiceps | reverse complement strand
CAGACAGACAGACAGACAGATGGAGAGACAGACAGACAGACAGACAGACAGATGGGCAGACAGACAGACAGACAAATGGAGAGACAGACAGACAGACAGACAGATGGAGAGACAGACAGACAGACAAATGGATTCAAGATTCAAGATTCAAGATTCAAGATTTTTATTGTCACTCCATGGTACAAGTACCACGTGTGAAATTCTTGTGCAGTGGACTCCGTTTACGACATAGTACAAATAGGCAACAGCAATAAGTAATAGGCAATAAGAAATAGGCATCAATAAGCAATAAGACAGCAATAAGGCAATAAGAAATAGGCATCTTATAAGCAATAAGACAAGTCGGTGGCTTATACGACAGTGGCATATTCATTGCACATAGGTGCACATGTCATGTGCATACGTTAGACGTGTTCAGACATTCCAAATTCGACGTTTTATACATACATGTGCAAATAGCATGTACCTTATTAAACATACACTTAAATTTACAATTAAACGTTAGGCACCTTATTAAACATACACTTAAATTTACAATTAAACGTTAGGCATCCGTAATAGTAGCAGCTGCAGTACGGTACTGCGGTACGACTACTGCACTATTTGTGCATATTTAGGAGTCTCGTGGCCTGCGGGAAGAAACTGTTCCTCAAGCGATTTGTGCGTGTTTTTGGAACCCTGTATCTCCTCCCTGAGGGTAGCCGGGAGAACAGGCTGTTGTGGGGATGGTTTGTGTCTTTGATGATCTTCAGGGACCTCCTGAGGCACCGCTGGTTATACAGTTCGTGCAGTTCTGGCAACTCGTCTCCTGTTACGTGCTGGGCCGCGCGCCTCACCCTCCGTAGCGCCCTGCGGTCCATGGTGGTACAGTTCCCGTACCAGGCGGTGAAGCAGCCAGTCAGCAGGCTTTCAATGGTGCCTCTGTAGAAGTCCCTGAGGATTTCTTTCCTTAGCCCAAACTTCTTCAGGCGCCTGAGTCCGTGTATTCGCTGTTGGGCCTTTTTGACAACAGTGGCGGTGTGGCCGGCCCAGGTCAGGTCCTGGTGGATGTTGACTCCCAGGTACTTGAAGCTGTCCACCCTTTCCACCACTGTGCCGTTGATGGTGATTGGGGGGTGTGTGCCCCCCCCTCTCCTGTAGTCCACAATGATCTCCTTGGTCTTGGAGACGTTCAGAGAGAGGTGGTTGTCCTGGCACCATTGTTCCAGGACCCTCACCTCCTCTCTGTAGGCCGTCTCGTCGCCCCCCGAGATCAGCCCCACGACTGACAGACAGACAGACAGACAGATGGAGAGACAGACAGACAGACAGACAGACAGACAAATGGAGAGACAGACAGACAGACAGACAGATGGAGAGACAGACAGACAGACAGACAGACAGACAGACAGATGGAGAGACAGACAGACAGACAGACAGATGGGGAGACAGACAGACAGACAGAGAAATGGAGAGACAGACAGACAGACAGACAGACAAATGGAGAGACAGACAGACAGACAGACAGACAGACAGATGGAGAGACAGACAGACAGACAAATGGAGAGACAGACAGACAGACAGACAGACAGACAGACAGATGGGGAGACAGACAGACAGACAAATGGAGAGACAGACAGACAGATGGGGAGACAGACAGACAGACAGACAGATGGAGAGACAGACAGACAGATGGAGAGACAGACAGACAGACAGACAGACAGACAGATGGAGAGACAGACAGATAGACAAATGGAGAGACAGACAGATGGGGAGACAGACAGACAGACGGGGAGACAGACAGACAGACAGACAGATGGAGAGACAGACAGACAGACAAATGGAGAGACAGACAGACAGACAGACAGATGGGGAGACAGACAGACAGACAGACAGATGGAGAGACAGACAGACAGACAAATGGAGAGACAGACAGACAGACAGATGGGGAGACAGACAGACAGACGGGGAGACAGACAGACAGACAGATGGAGAGACAGACAGACAGAATTTTTTAATTTCTATATATATATACTATATAATACTAGTTACTAGTCCATACCCAGTGATGCACCCACCAGTCCGCGCAGACTTGCCAAAAATGCTAATAAACAGCTTAAATTTGGGAAAATTGAAAAATCTGCTGTGTCAGTCCCTGCATATGCCAATGCTTAATGCCCATGTACAGTTTCAGATTGATTAGCCAAGCCATTTAGGAGAAAAATGGATGCAGAAAGAAGGACAGTTTTCCTCATTTTATAGGATAGCCACAAAGTTCCTTCAAGGTCAAAACGAAGGGAGGGGAGGGAGGGAGGGAGGAAGCAGAGACAAGAGAAATAAGTGTGTGAGAGAGGGAGGAGGGAGAGGAGATATATAGAGGGGGAATGGGAGGAGGAGGAGGGGAGAGGGAGAGGTAGGTGAGCAGGTGCAGCAGGATAATGGCTAATATGAGCGCAGGATGATGGTTCAAATCCCCCTCTTATCCCATCAGTGAGCCCTGACCCCACCGGGGCGAGCGAGG
>NC_139634.1:33029678-33052178 GCF_964638095.1 Poromitra crassiceps | reverse complement strand
CTGATGAAACCCCCAAAACAGCCAAAAATCAATATTTTCTCATAAAATCATGTTTCTACACAAACGGGCCTGTGACTGATTTTGTCAGAGCAGGTCACATTTAGAGTTTCTAAAAATGTTGGGAAAATCCACTTCATCTAAAATCATCATAATTTCGTGAAAGTTTGCAAATCCTTATCATTCTCCCAAAAAAAAGTGGACTAAACAAAATGGTGGCGTTTGAGCAGAAGCGGTGCCTGCAGTCTGGGGGCCTGTCTGCTGAGTGGCCCTCAAAAGGTGGCTGTTTTCCAAAGCCAGGTCCTTGACCCCTCAGCCCCTCTCACTCTGCATGCGGCGTCCCGTCTGCTGCTCCAAGGTGGAACAGCTAGAGGGCAGGATGTGTCGCTCATGCCAGCATGGCTGTGTGTTCGTATACATTTGGCGTGGGTGTGTGTGTGTGTGTGTGTGCCTGCGTGGGTGTGTGTGTGTGTGTGTGTGTGTGTGTGTGTGTGTGTGTGTGTGTGTGTGTGTGTGCCTGCGTGGGTGTGTGTGTGTGTGTGGGTGTGTGTGTGTGTGTGTGTGTGTGTGTGTGTGTGCCTGCGTGGGTGTGGGTGTGTGTGCCTGCATGCGTGTGTGTGTGTGTGTGTGTGTGTGTGTGTGTGTGTGTGTGTGTGTGTGTGTGTGTGTGTGTGTGTGCCTGCGCGGGTGTGTGTGTGTGTGTGCGTGTGTGTGTGTGTGTGTGTTCACGTGGAGGTGATGGCGGGGCATATGGTGAATGCAGGACCCTGGGCATAAGGATCAGACGTGGAGCGTGTGTCCGTAGCAGCAGGGCCTGTCGTACTGATAAAGGTTAGGATCTTACCACACGCTGCCAGGCCCAGGAATAGGTCAGGACATGGCCAGGGCGGCCATCTGCACCAGAGGGACGAATAAGTCACCTGCACTAGTCAGGTAATACTAAACGCTTGTTTTTGGGCGATACGTGCTACCAACACTGATATTTTGTCCTTTGACTTTCTGTCAGTATGTTCCTCTGGGGGTTTTGGAGAAACGGTTTGATGCCTTGGTGAGTGTGCCAACTTGGAACAAAGAAACACACACAGCCCTACATGTCTACACTAGCTATAGGGCTATGTAGGCTATTGACAAGAATCTGGCAATGCGATACCTATCACGATACACAGGTTAAGATTCAATATATTGTGATACTGTAAGCAAGAACATACTGTGTATTTATATATATACTTTTTTTTCTTTTACTTATTTGAGGAAAAGTATAGTATAAATATATACTATACTATATAGGTCATAGTATAAAGAGCACCACCATTATGCATAAAATCTGAGTACAAAAAGTGGAGTGCATGGAAGAGACAAACGGGGGAAGATACAACACTGCGTCTAGTGCAGGAGTGTCAAACATACGGCCCGGGGGCCAGAACCGGCCCCCCCAAAGGGTCCAATCTGGCCCACGGGATGACTTTGCAAAGTGTAAAAATTGCAAAAAGTGAAAAGTCCTTCAATCCAATGTGATGCACTTGTGAAGAGGTATCAGGTTTCAGGAGCAAGTTAAATATTAAGTACCGGTAGCTTATTCATGTTTTCTGTATTCATCACTAAAACTAAACTATTTTCATTACCCTTGACTAGATAATTGCACACTTACCGTCAATTGTAATACACACTTACAGACAGTAGATTTGATCATTTGATGGTAGCTGAAATAAGCCTACACCAAAATGTGCTCTTAAAATGATGTACCTGTAATTCTTACACTAAAAGAAACAGCAGAATTCTGAGATTTTGTCAGTTAATTATTGAGTTTCTTTATCTGCTCCACTTGAGACCAAATTGGGCCGCATGTGGCCCGTGAACTAAAATGAGTTTGACACTCCTGGTCTAGTGGTTGGGGGTTTAAGCACAACACAAACTGAACACTCCCAGAATAGGCCTTTTTCACAGGAGCCATTTTGTGTCTAAAGGGCAGGAAATAACACAGGTGCACCATTAATTAGGGTTTCTAACTTCCAGTCCATTTAGGTGTTCCTAGTGCTGGGGGCCTAATTAATGAGTTGGTTGCACCTGTGTTTACCCTGCCTTTTTGACACAACATGGCGTCTGTGAAAAAGGCTCATTGCATTTAAACTATTAATAAAAAAAAAAGAAAATAAAAAAAGAGAATCAATACAGTATTACAAAACATCATATCGCGTTACTCAAGTGGATCGAAATTTTTCGTACACCCCCTACGTACCACGCATACGCCCCATTGACGTCATTACCGAGCAGTGTTCATATTGCCTGTATTAGCGACGCGTGCACTCAGTGCACGGGCTCATTTCATTCATTTATTTCCTCATTCGTTTATTCATTAGCGCTGCTGTTATCTGGGCCCGATCGTTAGTCCAATTAGGGCGTGGTGCTTCACTGGTCCTCCGTTACAAACGGGAGACGGATGAAGACAAAGTGAGAGAATGGTTGTCCTACGTCACTCTCTCTCTCGCCCTTTCTCTTTCTCTGCCTCTCTTTCTCACTCATTCTCTCTCTCTCTCTCTCTCTCTCTCTGATCTGCGATAAGATAGCATAGTTCCTCATATCCTGTTTCTAATACAGATCGATGAGAGGGAAGGGAGCGAGGGAGCGGAGAGGAGAGGACGAGAAGAGGCAGAGCACGTCGGAGCAGAGAGGGAGGTAGAGGGGGAGGGGGGAGGAGGAGGTGGTCAGGGTAGAGATATCTAAAGAGGAAATGAGGATTCAGAGAGGAGGACATCACTCAGATCTACATCTCTTTTCATTTAGCCCATCACACACACACACACACACACACACACACACACACACACACACTAACACACACACTAACACACACTACTACACAAGCACACACACACACGCACACACCCCTCAAGCATCTGCATCGGGCCATTTCAATATTTCAGTGCCAATAAGGAAGCCATTTTGGCCGTGTGATTGAGTGAGCTGCTCGACTAGACAGTGTTCTTCTTGTAGGTGCTGTCGGTAACGGAGGAGCTGTGCGCAACTCGCCTAACCTTTAGTGTTGCAGTCAATTACAGTTCAGTTGCATCATCCGGACGGGGGAGGTCCCGCGGGGGGTTACCACCAACATGTGCGCGCATGTGTGCTGTGTCTTTTTAATACTATGCCATTTTGCAGCACGCAGAAAGACACACACACACACAGGCGGGCGCGCACAACACAGACGCAGACAAATTGTATCTCTCAGTGTATATGACCCCCCAGGGCAGCAGCCAACCGCCGCCCCCGTCCCGCTGTCTGAGACACTAAATGATCTCAGCGAGCAGCGCCTTGGAAAACCATAGCAGAGAGGAGAGAGGAGGCTGCCTTATTTATAGACTACATAAGTGGATATCGTGCGGTTAATTCTAAGAAATATCCCAAATGGCCCCGAATATTGAGAACCTGAAGGCATCGCACTGTTCTTTCCACACTCTCTCTGATATTAGTGCTGCACCCCTGTGCCGCAGAGAGAGAGAGAGAGAGAGAGGTGGGAGCGATACGGAGGAAAAAAGAAGCCATAGTGATAGGTGCGTTTTCTCGGGTGGCTGTTGGCGCGTGTATGTGTTGGAGGAGGGGAGGCAGGTAGGGGAGGGTGGGTGGGGGGGGGTGTATGAATGTGGGCTTCCTCAACCAATTACCAGCCAGGGCTACGGATGGGGGGCCGGCCTCAGCTACAATTAACGCCCCTAATTGAGGTCAGAGTTGTTAATTTAGTGGCGAATTAGAACAGTTAATATGCATTTATCCGGGTTGGCCAGGGGAGATGGCGGAGGAAAGTGTGTTGCGTTAATGTTGTATGCGGAAGCGCGTGTTCCTCTCTGGGTAATTTGTAGGTCCATTGGAAGATTAGCAAAAAAAGACCCCCAAAAAGGCAGGAGGTCATTTTCTGCCTTTGGTGCAATTAGGAGGCGTGCAATTGGTTCACGTGCTCAATCGGCCATCCTGCCATGTGGATCAGCAATGATAAGGTTGAGTTGAGATGGAGAGAGGGAGCGAGAGAGAGAGAGAGAGAGCGAGAGAGAGACAGAGAGAGAGAGAGAAAGAGAGAGAGGCAGAGAGAGACAGAGAGAGAGAGAGAGAGAGCGAGCGAGAGAGAGACACAGAGAGAGAGAGAGCGAGAGAGAGAGGCAGAGAGAGATTTTGTCCAGTTGGAACATGTTCCAGAGAATAGAATGATGATGATACAATATTATCCAGTCAGGGGACACTCGGTCCACAGTCTGCCACAATGTCACCTTCTCTCTTTCTCTCTCTCTCTCTCTCTCTCTCTCTCTCTCATTTTTCACTCCCCCTCCCCCTCACAGAAATCAATTTGCACCCTTTAACTTTGCGACACATAAATACTTCTCAAAACACACATACAGTAAGACATCAGCATTGTATTTCTGTCCGATTGTCTGCATTGTGAACCACTTACTGTCTGGGGATGAATCATCCTTTCTCAGCCACCCACCTACTAGCCAAGTCAGGAAGTAAAGAGCCACTCATCCCTTAAATCTCTCCTCTCTCTCTCCACGCACTCGCCATCCTGTCTTCTCTCTTCCTTATTCTTCTCCTCCTCTCTCCTCTGCAGCGTCATCCCCCGCTCCCTTCTTCCTGCTCCTTTTGCCGTCCTCAGGGGGTTTCATCTTTTCTTTCATATTCTATCAGTTCTTCTGACTCTCCTCCAGTATTCCCTCTGTTCCCTCCCTGCCTTTTTGAAATGTGACACGATTTCTCCGGGAGCTCTTGACCATTGCCTCCCCCCTCCCCCCCCCCACACACACACACACACCTCCCCCCGCCCGCCCGACGCCTCCACCTCCACCTGCGTTTCATCTCCCTCGTCCCTCTCTCCATCCAGTCATCCTTCATCTTTTTCGTTTTGAGGATCACACGTGTTCTCCCGCCGCTGCTTCAGATGTCGTCTATCGCAGATGATCCTGGCGAGCACTTTGCCACTCTGAATTATGCATCGGGATTACATAAAGAACCTCACCAAGCAACTGATCTATTTTTAATCCAACTCGTTTGCTTGTTAAACCTGCCTCGCTGTGATCTTTCCATTGTGTGTGTGTGTGTGTGTGTGTGTGTGTGTGTGTGTGTGTGTGTGTGTGTGTGTGCGTGCGCGTGCGTTCCACCCACTGCATTGGGAAACTCAATAAATTTTGCATATTGACGGCATAGATTGTGTACTTGTGTTTTGACTGCATATTGTGTGTTAAAGCCTTATTCTGTAGTTTTACTACTGTGCTGTAGTGTGTGTGTGTGTGTGTGTGTGTGTGTGTGTGTGTGTGTGTGTGTGAACGTACACGCATGTGTTTGTGTGTCTGTGTAAAAATGCACACACGAGCGTGTGTA
This sequence comes from Poromitra crassiceps, assembly GCF_964638095.1. Taxonomy (NCBI): domain Eukaryota; kingdom Metazoa; phylum Chordata; class Actinopteri; order Beryciformes; family Melamphaidae; genus Poromitra; species Poromitra crassiceps. The sequence continues at coordinate 33,046,820 of NC_139634.1, read as the reverse complement.
TGAAGATAAATAACAATAAGGGGAGAGTGTGTATGAGACAATTGTTCTTTCTCGGTCTGACTCTGTCAGTTGAAATTCAACTCAGGCTTTACATCCTTCCAGCGCAGGTAGAAAACACGAATTATAATAATTGTGACCTGAAGAGAAAATGCGCGAGAAATCGCGTGACAACAGAACGAGCGAATACATCACATGATCAGCATGTATTTTTTTGACTAACAGCAGTTTCGTTACCACTAAAATGACAGCCGTAACAAACTTAGCTGTATGGGTGAAATGAGAGGTGTACTTGTGAAGAGGAATATGACAGGTGTCTCTCCGTCTCTCTCTGCCCGCCTCACTCATTCTCTCCACCTGTGAGCAAACCTGTTGACGGAACATTGCATTGTCTTTTTACACTCTTGTCGCCGAGGAGCAACAGTGCCATCTATTGGTCATGCTTTCGCAACCACCCACTGAAGAAAAAGAGGAAAGAAAATCCTTAGGGATAACTACACATACACACACACACACACACACACACGTACGCAAAGACACAAACATACAGCCACATACACAATCAGGCTCGCTATAGAGCCGTCTGATTGGTTCTCGGGGATGACCTAGATTGAGAGCGGCGTCACAATAGATCCACTATTGCTTACTGTCTCCCTGTGATTCAATGGGTAATCTTCCCATCGATCGCTCACTGCGATACCATCTGTGTGTGTGTGTGTGTGTGCGTGCGTGTGTGTGTGTGTGTGTGCACGTGGGCGTGCACGCACGTCCGCGTTATCTACAACGGAGGACAGGCAGAGATAAGAGGGGTGGGGAGGGGTGAAAAAGAAGAGGAATTAGAGGAAAAGAGGGAACGCGATGAAGGTCGGAGAGATGAGAGAGGAGAGGCCAAGAGGTGGACGTTAGAGGGAGAGACGGGGCGGGGCTGTTTCTGGGCGTAAGGAAACCGTAGTCTCTCTCTCTCGCTCGTCTCGCTCGCTCACTTTCTCTGTGTGACAACTAAAAAGAGCTGACAGTGGAGGCCAGGCTGCAGCCGGGGTGTCAGCGCTTTCCTTTGACCAGAAGCGAGAGAGAGAGAGAGAGAGAGAGAGAGAGAGAGAGAGAGAGGGGGGGGGGGGCGGGTGCGAAAGAGAGAGAGAGAGAGACAGAGAGAGAGAAAAGAAGCAACAGAAAAAAACTAAGAAACAGACAGAGAGAGAGAGAGAGAGAGAGAGACTAAGAGATGGGGCACGGAGGTAGACCGAGTGCATCCTGCCAGCAGACCCGAAAGCCTTACGCCCACGCCGTTTTCTCTCTCCGCCCCCCCTTCCTTTGCACACTACCCTTCTCTCCTCTGTGTGTGAACCCTGGGCGAGCGAGGATGGATTCTGACAGGAGAGAAATGGATTCCCAGGCTTCAGATGCAGGTGTGATAACCTGCTATGGAGAGAGAGCGGGGGGCCAAGGCGGCTGCAGCACACGCATATGTAGCACACGCTAGTCATAGCGTGCGCGGGCGTGTTGTTGCACGCACACACAGTTCAGATCAATGCACATTTCTTGTGGATCTTCCATAACATTCCCTGAAATATTCAAACACGAGCGCAGTACCTCCAGCAAACTTCCTACTCAGGAGATTCTCCCCCCCAAAAAACAACAGATTAGAACAATCATTTACCAGACTCAGAAGAGACACATGTCACACAAATGTTTCCCTCAACTTTGAAGAGTTTTCTCAGGGTTCCTCTCTTCTGTTGTGGTGGAGAAGTTGCCTGGCAGCAGGCTGGTGGAAAAAGAGCTGACAAAGTGAAGAGGATGGAACACCGTCAAACCAGCTTTATACCACCGGCACACAACAACACAACAGAGGACAAGAGGAGAGGAGAGTCAGAGAGCGATTTGTTCAGAGAGCGATCTGTCACTCCGCTCGCTCTCCGTGAGACGCTGTAAAGGCTTCCAAATAAAAGCGCGGGAGGCGCTGTCAGGTTTAAAGCTTCTGATGGCGAGAGGGAGCGGGACGCGTGGAGAGACAGAGGAAGACAAAGATGGATGGTTATGCTTTTTAATGGTCTGTTTCGTAAGGCTGTGCTGTTAGCTTGCCTGCCATTTTGTCGAGTGTTACGAGTGGAATGCGCTAACCTGCTGTATGAACTGCATCGCTCGCCACATAAATGACAGATCAGATTTAGAGGCTCGGCCTCCTCTATTTCTTTGGCTTCGATTTGTAGAAAATGCTCTGTTCAAACTGCAGTTTCTCTCTCCCTCTCCCTCCCTCTCTTTCTCCCTCTCTATCCCTCCCTCCCCCCCCCCCCCCCCCTCTCTCTCTCTCTCTCTCTCTCTCTCTGCACAGCAATCAACCTCCTGGGTTTGACGTGGCAGCTGAAGGCGTCTGACGGCCCTGTATTGAACAACGGGCTGGGAGCTGGCCTGCCTGTCAACAGCGATGTGGCCACGCTGCCCTCTGGAGCCAGAGGTAAGAGCTGCATCACGCGCTCTCGTCAAGACAACCCCTCACCCATCCAACCCAAAAGTCCACATGTGTGTGTGTGTACATGTACGAATGGGCACTTGACAGGACAGAAATAATCTCTGGAGGAAGTCATTAAGGCAGATTGTCAAATTCGAATGCCATTTGTGTCCACGGAACGTAGCAGTCACACAAACAGGGAATGAACAGGCACACACTAACTAAACTGTGATACTTCATGGTAGCATGCTTAGCTGTGCTATCAGCATGCACTGCACACTGTATAATCACTGCACTGAGCTGTGTGGAGGCAGCTCTATCGCCTTAAGTCAGCAGCGAGGTAAAAGACTGACTGCAGTAGCAGCCCCGCCCTCTCCCCCTCCCTGCTCCTGGTCTCCTTTAAGGCCCCCATGCGCTTTTCTATCTGTTCTTCTATCAGCGGCCTGATCTCTTTCTAGCACACACAGCCTGTTACTGTATAGATATGTGTCTCTGTAACACACACAGCCTGTTACTGTATAGATATGTGTCTCTGTAACACACACACAGCATGTTACTGTATAGATATGTGTCTCTGTAACACACACACAGCATGTTACTGTATAGATATGTGTCTCTGTAACACACACACAGCATGTTACTGTATAGATATGTGTCTCTGTAACACACACACACAGCATGTTACTGTATAGATATGTGTCTCTGTAACACACACACAGCATGTTACTGTATAGATATGTGTCTCTGTAACACACACACAGCATGTTACTGTATAGATATGTGTCTCTGTAACACACACACAGCATGTTACTGTATAGATATGTGTCTCTGTAACACACACACAGCATGTTACTGTATAGATATGTGTCTCTGTAACACACACAGCCTGCTGTTACTGTATAGATATGTGTCTCTGTAACACACACAACCTGTTACTGTATAGATATGTGTCTCTGTAACACACACACAGCATGTTACTGTATAGATATGTGTCTCTGTAACACACACAGCCTGTTACTGTATAGATATGTGTCTCTGTAACACACACAGCCCGTTACTGTATAGATATGTGTCTCTGTAACACACACAGCCTGTTACTGTATAGATATGTGTCTCTGTAACACACACAGCCTGCTGTTACTGTATAGATATGTGTCTCTGTAACACACACAGCCTGCTGTTACTGTATAGATATGTGTCTCTGTAACACACACAGCATGTTACTGTATAGATATGTGTCTCTGTAACACACACACAGCCTGTTACTGTATAGATGTGTGTCTCTGTAACACACACAGCATGTTACTGTATAGATGTGTGTCTCTGTAACACACACACAGCCTGCTGTTACTGTATAGATATGTGTCTCTGTAACACACACAGCCTGTTACTGTATAGATATGTGTCTCTGTAACACACACAGCCTGTTACTGTATAGATATGTGTCTCTGTAACACACACAACCTGTTACTGTATAGATATGTGTCTCTGTAACACACACAGCCTGCTGTTACTGTATAGATATGTGTCTATGTAACACACACAGCATGTTACTGTATAGATATGTGTCTCTGTAACACACACAGCCTGTTACTGTATAGATATGTGTCTCTGTAACACACACAGCCTGCTGTTACTGTATAGATATGTGTCTCTGTAACACACACAGCATGTTACTGTATAGATATGTGTCTCTGTAACACACACAGCCTGTTACTGTATAGATATGTGTCTCTGTAACACACACAGCCTGTTACTGTATAGATATGTGTCTCTGTAACACACACAGCCTGTTACTGTATAGATATGTGTCTCTGTAACACACACAGCATGTTACTGTATAGATATGTGTCTCTGTAACACACACAGCCCGTTACTGTATAGATATGTGTCTCTGTAACACACACAGCATGTTACTGTATAGATATGTGTCTCTGTAACACACACAACCTGTTACTGTATAGATATCTGTCTGTAACACACACAGCCTGTTACTGTATAGATATGTGTCTCTGTAACACACACAGCCTGTTACTGTATAGATATGTGTCTCTGTAACACACACAACCTGTTACTGTATAGATATCTGTCTGTAACACACACAGCCTGTTACTGTATAGATATGTGTCTCTGTAACACACACAGCCTGTTACTGTATAGATATGTGTCTCTCTAACACGCACAACCTGTTACGGCCTGATCTCTCTCTAACACACACAGCCCGTTACAGCCTGATCTCTCTCTAACACACACAGCCCGTTACAGCCTGATCTCTCTCTAACGCACACAGCCCGTTACAGCCTGATCTCTCTCTAACACACACAGCCCGTTACAGCCTGATCTCTCTCTAACACACACAGCCCGTTACAGCCTGATCTCTCTCTAACACACACAGCCCGTTACAGCCTGATCTCTCTCTAACACACACAGCCCGTTACAGCCTGATCTCTCTCTAACACACACAGCCCGTTACAGCCTGATCTCTCTCTAACGCACACAGCCCGTTACAGCCTGATCTCTCTCTAACGCACACAGCCCGTTACAGCCTGATCTCTCTCTAACGCACACAGCCCGTTACAGCCTGATCTCTCTCTAACGCACACAGCCCGTTACAGCCTGATCTCTCTCTAACGCACACAGCCCGTTACAGCCTGATCTCTCTCTAACGCACACAGCCCGTTACAGCCTGATCTCTCTCTAACACACACAGCCCGTTACAGCCTGATCTCTCTCTAACACACACAGCCCGTTACAGCCTGATCTCTCTCTAACACACACAGCCCGTTATGGCCTGATCTCTCTCTAACACACACAGCCCGTTACAGCCTGATCTCTCTCTAACACACACAGCCCATTACAGCCTGAACTCTCTCTAACGCACACAGCCCGTTACGGCCTGATCTCTCTCTAACGCACACAGCCCATTACAGCCTGAACTCTCTCTAACGCACACAGCCCGTTACGGCCTGATCTCTCTCTAACGCACACAGCCTGTTATGGCCTGATCTCTCTCTAACACACACAGCCCGTTATGGCCTGATCTCTCTCTAACACACACAGCCCGTTACGGCCTGATCTCTCTCTAACGCACACAGCCCATTACAGCCTGAACTCTCTCTAACGCACACAGCCCGTTACGGCCTGATCTCTCTCTAACGCACACAGCCTGTTATGGCCTGATCTCTCTCTAACACACACAGCCTGTTACTGTATAGATATGTGTGGGCTGCTGCTCTGCGTCGTTGTTCATGTATTAATGAGAGGACTGGTTGTGCTGTGTTCCCCAGCCGTCTGGGCCAGACGCTACTGTTGTTCTTCTCATTGTTACTTTTATATCCTCACTATTCTGCACGCGTGCACACATGCACACACACACACACACACACACACACACACACACACACACACACACACACACACACAGACCTAACACACACACACACACACACACACACACACACACACACACACAGACCTAACACACACACACACACACACACACAGACCTAACACACACACACACACACACACACACACACACACACACACACAGACCTACACACAAAGTCTTCCCCTGTCAGTGCCCCATGCTCTGCTGTAGATGGCTGACCTGATTGCAGGAATCTGTGTGTGTGTAGGTGCGCTTCTGCCGGCGTGTGTAGGTGTGTGTGTGTGTGTGTGTGTGTGTGTGTGTGTGTCTGTGTGTGTGTGTGTGTGTGTGTGTGTGTGTGTGTGTGTGTGTGTGTGTGTGTCTGTCTGTGTGTGTGTCTGTGTGTGTGTGTGTGTCTGTCTGTGTGTGTGTGTGTGTGTGTCTGTGTCTGTGTGTGTGTGTGTGTGTGTGTGTGTGTGTGTGTGTGTGTGTGTGTGTGTGTGTGTGTGTGTGTGTGTCTGTGTGTGTGTGTGTGTGTGTGTGTGTGTGTGTGTGTGTGTCTTTGTGTCTACAGAGAAAGCCCTGCAGTTCTATCAGCACACTGTCGGGCCCACTTTCATTTTAGCTCAGTCAACTAAGTCCACAGTCTTGTTGTTTAGGCAAAGGTGTGACTTTGCTTTGTACCATAATATCTGATTGAGCTGATGTCACATGATCTAACATCGCTCATTTTCACTTAAATTGTAAAGATTTCGCATTCCATAGAAGACAAACAGGTGGCAATGCTAATGGTGCTTGCTGTCCGCTATTCAATTTCAATTATTTTTTTTATTGTTGATGATCTCCAACAGACTGTGAGGATTAACTATTGACTTTGACAATCAATGGGCGTGATTATTGATTATTCTGTTCCTGATGTCCTCGCCTCAGGTCCGTGGGCCGGCCGGAACACCAGTGTAGACACAGGCAACGTGGAGGTCGGCAGGAGGGTGACCCAGGAAATCCCTCCAGGAGTGTTCTGGAGGTCTCTGCTCCACCTCAGCCAACCCCAATTCCTCAAATTCAACATCTCCCTGGGCAAGGACGCCCTGTTCGGGGTCTACATCCGCAAGGGCCTACCCCCCTCACACGCACAGGTGAGCTGCTGGAGACAAGCAACACATGACCAGCAAACACAGCTTATAGCATATTACATACATACACAAAAGCCATGCTTAGAAGTGATTTCTGATAAAATGCCAGATAATTTGTCATAAAATAGTAGAATTAACGTATGTTCTATAGCATGATGGGACATGATCAAATTAACAAGAAAATAATTATTTGAGTAGTTTGAAACATTTTCCATAATAAAAGACATTTCCGTAAAATTCCACTTTTGATTCTTGTACTTTTATTGGAAACTGCTCAGTAAAGAACATCAGTTGATTTGTAGAGCAGGGTTTTTATGACACTATGATAGAGTTGTGGGTACTTTGCAATGCTGAAAAAAAATCAGCATGCAATATTTCCTAGAAACACGAAGAGAATGATGGACCCCCAAGGATTCCTCTGTGACATTCTCCATGCTTCCCTGACAATTTTACCCTATTTTCACTCGTCTTTTAGTCTCCCTGCATACAACTATGGCTCCTTTTAAAAGTCTAAAAATGGCAACTTCCCCATAAAAGCTACCATGGCACTTGATTCAGTGGATTTGATACCCTCTTTTCTCAATTCCATTCAACTCTCTCTCTCTCTCTCTCTCTCTCTCTCTCTCTCTCTCTTTCTCTCTGTGTCTCTCTCTCTCGCTCTCTCGCTCTCTCCCTCTCTCTCTCTCTCTCCCAGTATGACTACATGGAGCGGCTGGATGGTAAGGAGAAGTGGAGCGTGGTGGAGTCTCCGAGGGAGAGGCGGAGCATCCAGACGGTGGTCCTCAACGAGGCGGTGTTTGTCCAGTACCTGGACGCCGGCGCCTGGCACCTGGCCTTCTACAACGACGGCCGGGAGAGGGAGACCGTTTCCTTCAGCACAAACATCATGGGTGAGACAGACTAGGGGTGTTTCCTTCAGCACAAACATCATGGGTGAGACAGACTAGGGGTGTTTCCTTCAGCACAAACATCATGGGTGAGACTGACTCGGGGTGTTTCCTTCAGCACAAACATCATGGGTGAGACAGACTAGGGGTGTTTCGTTCAGCACAAACATCATGGGTGAGACAGACTAGGTGTGTTTCGTTCAGCACAAACATCATGGGTGAGACAGATTCAGCGTGTCGGTGGGGGGTGGGGGGAGGGAGGGAGAGAGGCGCGCAGCGGGGCGCGCGGCGGGAGTGAAGCAGGTTAAAAGGAGGCCATGCCAATTGCCGCCAATGATGGTGATGGAAGAGAGACAGTTAGGTGCTCGTACCGCACAGCTCTCAGGCCTTGGATGCGTAGTCGCATCTTTTTATAGTCCAACTTTTAGTTGTGCAACTTGTAAAGCAGAGAAGAAGACTAATCATCAGAATGTACACAGTGTAAAAGCAAGAGAAGAAGACTAATCATCAGAATGTACACAGTGTTGCCATTGGCAACACAACTATGGCAACCTGATGAAGGAGGCCAGCATGAGCGGAGAGGTGCTATTAATATGACTCCTTTCTTCTTCTCCGCTTAATGAGCAGGAGCCGCTGCACATAATTGTGGGGGGGGGGGGGGGGGGGGGACCGGGGAGCTTAATTATTTACAGCAGGTACTAACTTTTTTCTAAATAATATAAATAAAAAAAAATAACAATATAATTTAGGCTAGGGTGTGAATTAGGCTATACTGCTACACAACGTTTTTCAATCAGGAGCTAAATCCCCAGCTTAATATTATATGCATGCATCAATGAACTGAAGACTAGCTGGGTATTTTAGATATCTGCCTATTAGACTGCATAATACTGAGTCCACTTAGACACAAGGCTATGCAGCTATGCAACATTTTAGACGGCAAATCCAGTAGTCATAATTTTGACAAAAGATGTAAAAAAAGTAAACAAACAGTGCCACATACACAGGCACATCCATTCATCAGTATGTACTGTATGTGCATTCATCAGTATATGACCAGAGCGACCAATCACAGCACACAGAGGTCAGGGGGACCCCCCTACCCCAAAGAATAATAAATGTATATGTCACGGTTCCCCTGCTAGTGGTTGGTTATTCAAGTCTGTTATCTAGGGCTCAAACGGCCACCTAGCCGGTTAGCCAGACACTGTGCTAACAGTGCTTGTCAGAGTGGACGTTAGCGCATGCAACCTATAAGTTGTCGGTGTGAGGGCGAAGCACGTACCTCTATCCAGCGCTCGTAGTTCTCCCTCCAGGTGGTGGTCGTCCTTGTCCCTAGGGCCTAGGGTGCTTACCTAATGATAACCTAATGAGGGACTAACACAAAGGACAAAACAATAAAGAATATCTATATGGGGTTACTATCGGCAGTGTCTTTGATTTGGTGTTTAGGTTTTCTCTGCGTCCTCGTGGCGTGCTGCCTGGCTATTCCGACGCCACCCAATTCTCTCTCTCACTTCCCACTTCCTACTTAAGATTATCCCCTGAGTGGGAGGTCGGCCACGCCCTGAAGTCATGCACATAGCCAATCATCTTCTCAAACATGTGATAGACATGGATACCAACCAATCCATCCATCCATGACAATATAAACGTATATCTTCATATAGAAATTCATTCTGTTTGCCAAGTATTGATTTTTTTTCCTCCAAAGAAAATTGCAGGGGGTGCCTATAGGGGAGCTTGGAAAAAAGTATGTTTGCCAAATATGTCATAGAGTAAGTAAGTTGATGGTATTTATCTCAGAGGGTTTGCTGTATGTGCAAGCCTACATTGTGTGATAGAGGATAGCATTTCAAAAGCCGTTCCTCTCACACGCCCCCAGCTAAAAGCCCTCCGATAGATTTGGAACCAGATCCACAACAAGCAGATCTTTAGGTGTTTCAAAATAAACCCATGTCCTCCCAGCCCCCCGCCCCGCCCCCGGCCTACAGCGGATGTTTTTTAGGACCCGAAACCGTTCTCGAAAATAATTTAAAGTTCAAGTGTGTTTGAAGCGCCACAGTATTGTGCGAGCAGGGGAGATGGATGGAAGGAGTCAAGCAGAGTGAGAGGAATCCTTCACTGTCAACATCTTGCGGTGGAGCTCTCAGCAGCAGCCGGCAGGAGGGGAGGGGGGAGGGGGAGGGGGGGAGGTGGAGGGGGAGGCAGAGGGGGCAGAGTTAGAGTGAGTGGGGGAGAAGGGGAGCTGGTGGAAGACATGGCCTAATGGGAGAGGAGTGGTGCAGAGAGGCAGAGTGGATTGAAGGAGGGCTGGAGGGGTTGAAGAGGGGAGTGAAAGAGAGGGCGGCGTTAGGGGCGAGAGGGTGAGAAGGGGCTGGGTGTGGAGGGGAAGGGAGAGAGAGAGAATGGTGTTAGAGGGAGAGATAGAGAGAGAGGGGGGCCTGGCTTTGGAGGAGAAGGGAGAGAGAGAGAGAGAGAGAGAGAATGGTGTTAGAGGGAGAGAGAGGGGAGGTGTGTGTATGGGCTGAGTAATGCTTTGTGCAGAGAGGGGAGGGAGGAGTGTGGAAGCCAGAGAGAGGGAGAGAGAGAGAGAGAGAGAGAGAGAGAGACAGACAGTCAGACAGACAGACAGAGAGAGAGAGAGAGACACACACACACACACACACACACACACACACACAGAAAACTCAAATCTGCCCAGATACACCCCACTCCCACCCCCACCCCCAAACATACCTGGATGAAGTATTAATGACGGTGGTGGGCCAGAGTGTGGGGAGTAAACAAACAAAACAGGAGGGTAACAAAACGAGGAAAAGACGAGGGGAATAGAGTGAAGGAGAAGGAGAAGGAGAAGCCGGAGGGCTGCAGAATGTCAGTGTTTAAGCACGGGGAGATATCTGATGCAGTGTAAAAACAAGCGCTGGCTGGCTAATGGATGATGTCTGCAGGAGTTACTGATATAACGATGCACACCAGAATTCAAAAGACAGTCTCCACACAATATGAAAAATGCATCGAAAGGCGAGGCATGGCGCGTCGGGGTGGGGTGTGCGTGTGCGCTTTTGATGTCGGCAAGAGACTGCTAGAGCCTTGACTCGTCTGTCGTGTTTTAAAGGAAAGGAACAGTGCCAATGATTTAATCAACGCTTTGAAGCTTAGCATCAAACTCTCTCTCACTTCCTTCTCTCTCTCTCTCTCTCTCTCTCTCTCCCCCATCTCTCTCTCTCTCATTCTCACTCGCTCACTCCGTCTTCACAGACTCGGTGCAAGAGTGCCCGCGCAATTGCCATGGCAACGGAGAGTGCAATTCTGGCGTGTGCCATTGCTTCCCGGGGTTCCACGGCATGGACTGCTCCAAAGGTATTAAATGCTAGACAGATGTGTTTTCTCTCCCTCTCAGAGAAGAAGAGAGCCTGAGCCGGGAGAGAGCGAGAGAGAGAGAGAGCCCACCACAACTATCTCAACCATCTACTGTGACAAGTATATAGGCATCTATTTGATGTGCGGCTGGGTGGCACGATGAAGCGCCGGAGCCGGCGCGCGTCAGGCGGCGGCGGGGTAAGAAGAAGCGTCAGGCGGGCGGCGGGGTAAGAAGGCGCCCGAGGTGGAGCGGAGACAAGCTGGCTGATGATGAATGGCAGCTCCCCGAGCCAAACCTCTCTGTGCTCACCTGGGACAGACAGCTGTGATGAATAGTTTAGTTAGCTCTGCCTGTAATTACTCTTCACGTCATCACCGGCGCTCTGCAGCCCGTGTGACCGCTCTATCCAGCGCCCTCCTCCTCCACCGGGGGTTAGGCCGGGTGTGTGCGTTAGGGAGGGTGAAGGATGTTACTGATACCGAAGCCATTCTCAATTCTGCTTTATCGGTCCGATCAATTTTTTGTGTGGGGGAAAAAAACTAGGCCTACTCAGGTTTTCAGCCTCAACGTAGCATTATATATATCTCTAGACTCTGAACACAGTGTAGAATGTCTGCCTAATAATAACATCTGAACACGTTAAAATAAATTGCAATGCTCCTTTTCTTATAAGGATATTTAACTTGACAAAAATTGACAACCTTGGAGGCACACACCATTCACCATTCAGAGTAATTGGACAATTTGGGACCAGTTCTAAACGGTTCCGGTTCTCGATTCCCCATCACTGTGTGTGTGTGTGTGTGTGTGTGTGTGTGTGTGTGTGTGTGTGTGTGTGTGTGCGTGTGCGTGTGCGTGCGCGTGTGTGTGTTGTGCATGCGTGCCCGCGGCAAAAGCAACGATCAGGAGGAAATCTTTTCAGATACGGACAGCCTGACGAGGTTTTCGAGGAGACAAGTTTGTGAGAGAATCATTTGGGCACATTGCCTAACTGAGAGGAGAAGGCTACGCTGGGAAAAAGAACTTAATTGGCCTTCATCAATGTCCTTTTTCATTACTGCTATAAAGCTGGATAACTTATTTCACACAGTGACCTGAAGTGACTGGCCTGGCAGTCAATACAGAGCAAAATATCCTGAGACCCACCCTCCATCAACACAACTCATCTGTTTTATAGAGAGGAATTGGCTCATAGTAGCCTAATGTGAGGACAGAATGGTTGCACATTTTAACATACAGGTTATAAGAATATAACTAGATAATTAGCTTACTTACCAGTGACAAAATACTGGCCACATTGTGTATTTTATTTACTCTTGGGGTCCCAAAGTTTCCACCTCTTCTACCATAAGCTACTGAGCACCTCTCTACTTACAGCCTAGATCCACATTTTTCTTCTTAAAGACCCCCTGAAGTCATATGTTTTAAGATTTATATAAAATACTCTACTTTGAATAATAATTTGTGTCTGGTGGTTTTCCCCCACAAAAAAGATTAAATTATCTTGTTAAAATCCTTAAAATGACTACCTTCTGCCTCATTAAAGATTCCAAAGCAACCAATCAGGGCTATCTACAGGACAGAACTACCGTACTTTCCGTACTATAAGGCGCACCTGAATATAAGCCGCAGCAGCTAAATTGAATGATTGTTACATATATAAGCCGCACTGGACTATAAGCCGCAGGTGTTTTAATGTTTAATTACCAACCAGGAGGAGGCGTAGCGCCTGCCTGTAACAGAGATCTCCGTGTCTTATCAGCGGAGACCGTTTTGAGTCCTTACCCTCATCGTCGTAACACAGCCAGTTCGCCATCTTTTGAAGCATGATGTTAGATTACAACGAGCTAGTTGTGTGGCTTAGCCTTCCAAAATGTTGCCGTTAATTTTTTAGAATGTAATACATAGAATTGGGAACGTTACATTCAATTTCATTCAGACTGTCTTTCTGGCTCAATCGCCGCCATTTTTCCCCCGGAGCGAGGGAGGGTGGGAGGAGGGAGGGTGTTTTACAGTAGTGGCTGAGAGAGCGTAGTGGCTCAGTGCTCCAAGCAGGTCGCGAGGCACATTTTTTGCAACACCATCCAATCAGGGTCTGTCTGTCTTGCTCTCGTTCTGTCTCTCGTACCAAAATCCATAGATTTAGGAGGTCCCCTAGTGGCCGTTAGCTGTAAAAATCCATAGATTAGCCGCACCGTTATATAAGCCGCAGGGCCGAAAAATGGGGGAAAAGCCGCGGCTTATAGTCCGAAAAGTACGGTAGCCAATCACAGCATACAAGCAAGGGCTTTAACTGCTGAATACTGGACAGGGATTGGCTCCAGTATTTGTGATGTCACGAATCATAATTGTAAATCGTCTTTTCGGTGAGCTCAGAGAAACCTTCCACGTCGTTCTGCAGATGATTGTTAAACAGCCTTCTGGTGTCAAACTGCACAGACATCATTCTGCACAGTGAAGCTCAAACATCCAACTCTAGGAACAAGAAGAAAAACACATTTTTGACTTTAGGGGGGTCTTTATCTTCCCCCTTGTTTTGGTCGGGAGCACAAAAAACTGTAATTCATGGTTTTTAAGTTTGTTGACTGTGAATTCTACATACAGTACATGTGTTTAGGCATGTTTAAATTAGACATCACAATGATGTGCATTCAGTCAGACACAAAATGTGAATGCAGAGTGGTGCAGTGATTCCCCCCCCCCACGATGGGCATGGCCCATTGTATGCACTGTCTCTATGCATGGGTGGATGGCTAGTGTGGCTGTGCACTGTTTTGACAGTCTCCAAAAAGGCTACTAATTGTTTTCTGCACAAGCTTTAATCTCTCCCTCCCTCCCTCTCTCTCCCTCCCTCCCGTCCCTCCCTCCCTCTCTCCCTCCCTCCCTCCCCCCACAGCGGCGTGCCCGGTGCTGTGCAGCGGGAACGGCCAGTACGACAAGGGCTCCTGCACCTGCTACAGCGGCTGGAAGGGGCCCGAGTGCGACGTCCCCGTCACCCAGTGCATCGACCCGCTGTGCGGCGGCCATGGCACCTGCACCGACGGCAACTGCCTGTGCTCCGTGGGCTACAAGGGCCCGAGCTGTGCCGAGGGTGAGGAGGAGGAGGAGGAGGAGGAGGAGGAGGAGGAGGAGGGGGTGTGAGGCTCGATGACGCGCTGCGGTGTAGCCGAGCACGCTGATGCTTTTCGCTGGTTTTTGTCAGCGTGCGCATCTGTCTGTGTGTCAGTGTAGGAAATTTAAAAAATATATTTGTATTAAAAGATTGGGGTATTTACAAAATGTTGGGGACACTCTTCCAAAAAAAAAGTAATTAGTGGTTTAAATAGTGCTGTTTTTTAATGTGAAATGAGGCCATACAGTAATCAGCACCTAGCACCTTGTGCCAACATGACATGAGTAAATAAATAGCATTATTATTGCTGTTCCAGAGACAAGTGTACAATCATCTGTCTGTGTGAGAGAAAGCAGGGGCGTGTGGGTCGCTTTCTTCAGTAACAGTTGGAGCTTTTTTTAATGAGGTACCGTACCGGTCCATCGCGTCGCAGAAAATGGAAATGAAATTAATTGAATGAAAATGAAATGATCGAAATCTTGGGGGCAATTTTCACCCCTCCATCGCGGCTTTTAGGGGCATTCTGGGATATCTTGGAGCATTTTTGCCCTTTGCTCCCCCCCCCCCCTCCATAATTTCCTACACTGATGTGTGTGTGTGTGTGTGTGTGTGTGTGTGTGGGAGTCATTATTTTGAAAGAAAGATCAATCTATCAAGCGCATGACAAGCACACACACACACACACACACACACACACACACACACTTGCTGCACTTCCACTAGCCTGCCACACACACACACACACACACACACACACACACACTCACACACACACACACACACACACACACACACACACACACACACTCACACACACACACACACACACACACACACACACACACACACACACACTTGCTGCACTTCCACTAGCCTGCCACACACACACACACACACACACACACACACAGCACTAACTCTTGCTAGGCAGCTCATCATAACATAATCTTACCCTGAGTGAGTGTCCGCTCCCTCCACATATACAGATGAAGTATGACGCCGCAGCCAAAATACATCAGAGATTTTATTAAGGGGTGAAATCGCTTCTATTGATCCCAGTTAAGAAGGATCAGCCTGCCACACTCTCACTAGTCAGAGAGAGAGAGAGGGATGAGATGGAGGGGGCAGAGAGTCAGGGCGGGGGAAGAGAGAAGTGAATATGTATGGAGAGAGTGGGAATTGGAAAAAGCGAGCGAAAAGATAGTTAAGAGAGACAGAGTGCCAGGGATGAGGGGAGAGAGAGAGAGAGAGAGAGAGCCACAAAGACAAAGAGAAGAAAGAGGTAGAGTGACAGATAGAAGGAGCCGAGAAACATAGAGGGGGCCGGAGAACAAGGTCAGCGTTTTCTCCTCCTCTTCCATTTTTTCCTCTCCCTCCCTCCCTCCCTCCCTCCCTCTCATCCAATTTCCCCCCCTCTCCTCTCCTCTCCTCTGGTCTCAAATCTGATATTCATCACAGCAGAGTCCCTCAAACAATTTACCTGGAGTGCAGCGACATGAAAATCGATAGCTGTGATCCGCCGTTTCTGCCGGGCAAACAGAAATGGAGGGCCCAGGGTGTGTGTGTGTGTGTGTGTGTGTGTGTGTGTGTGTGTGTGTGTGTGAGAGAGAGAGCGTGTGCGTTAATGAATATCCGTGTGTGTGTGTCTGTGTGCGTGCGTGCGTATGTGTGTGTGGAGGGGTGCAGTGGGGTCAGTCGTGCGGGGGGGCGCGAGGTGTCAGACGGAGAGGACGAGGGAGCCAGAGACAAAGTGGGAGCGGCTGGGGAGAGAGGACAGGGGCAGCGAGAAAGGGGGCGGGTGGGCATTTTGCCGGGAGGGGGTAATTTGTCAAATTGGTTTTCACTCACTACTCAGACTCAGAGCTGCCTGTCAACCTGGCAGACTGACAGCATCACATTCTCCCCCGCGTATTAGCACACATGCGCTCGTGCACGCGCTCTCGCGCGCACACACACCTACGCGCACGCGGACGGACGCGCACGTGCGCCCCACCGCTCTCTCTCTCAGAGTGGAACGCATTGACTGTTACGCCCCGATTATACACTCAGCTTATTCGTGATTGTGTTTTTTAATTGCCTCAGTAACACGTCTCATTATTGTCATTATTCCGTTATCTTTTTTTTGGTGTGCGTTCAAACAAAGAATGAAAATATGCCTTCTGTCACGTCTCCGTCTTTACAAGCGGCTCGCGATGTTGAACCTTTTGTTTTGACTTGGGGGTTGTGATGATGCATTGTGGCGTCCGCAGGGTCTATCCATCACCAGGAGGCAAGTTTCCCCCCCCGTCTTAGTGTCTCTTGTTTGTGCCTGTTATGTAGTGGATTGCCTGGACCCCACCTGTTCCAACAATGGCATCTGTGTGAACGGAGAGTGCCACTGTAAGCCCGGCTGGGGAGGGCCTCACTGTGAGCTGCCCAGGGCCCAGTGCCCGGACCAGTGCCACGGACACGGGGCCTTCATACCCGACACGGGCCTGTGCAGCTGCGACCCCAATTGGATGGGACCCGACTGCTCCTTGGGTAGGTACTGCTTGACCTAGACTCAGCCCTCAGTCTTAATCCGTTTCACTCCTGTAAGACTGAGAATATTACTATTTAAATCTTTGCATAACGTTAGGTGGCGCTGTTGGAAGCCTTGCATCGGAGAACCAATCATGAGTGTTGTGGGCGGGCCTGCTTTCTGGGGGGCAGTTCTCATGCAGAACCGGTGTCTCGCAAAACATCGTCGCATTTGCGGAGAAACATATTAATCACTCAGAAACAAACATAACCTGTTAATAGGACGTGTTTCATCCGGCCCCGGCGGCTAGAGGTCTTTCCCCCAGCGATA